>NW_022957020.1:0-238 GCF_012274545.1 Fukomys damarensis | reverse complement strand
GAGCGCACTGAGGAAGCAGCCCTGTCTGCTCACCTTGGTACAAAGAGAGGCAGGAAGGAGAAAGAAGAGCTCTGTGAAGCTGGCTGCTTGCCAGGGGAAGGGATGAGCCAGGGTGGAGGGGCTGCAGGTCTCCAAGGAGAGCTCCCCTTCGGGGTGACTGGACACGGGTGTGTCATCCGCACATTCGAGGAGCTAAATTCCCCCTGCCATTCTTCTTAGAACACTGAAGTAAGTAAGC
>NW_022957019.1:0-251 GCF_012274545.1 Fukomys damarensis | reverse complement strand
GATCTCCTCAGTAAAGTCTGCTTGGCCCTCTCTACACTCACAGGACTTCATCTCCTTTTTTTTACTCATGTTCTCTGCCATACTTATGGAATGCTTAACCTCCCAATTTGCTGATATCTCAGGTTCTTTAAACCTCGATTTCCTTATCTGTAAAATACTTACAACAGTAATACCTACTTCGTGGTGCTTTTAGAAAGATGAAATTAAGCCTGACACAACTTTAAATTTAAAATTTTTGAATTTAAAAATTT
>NW_022957018.1:0-511 GCF_012274545.1 Fukomys damarensis | reverse complement strand
CTAAGGAAAATGAGACACAAAAAAAGTAAGGAGCTTGCTCAAGATCATACAGGGAAAAAGAAAACAAACAAAACAAAACAAAAACCACACAGGGAATAAGAGGGGAATTAGGACACAAACTGCTGAGCCCCTGTTCTCGGCCGCACCACTCCTCCATCTACCTCTCAGCACACACCATCTTCATGATGCTGAGCTGGACTCTTAAGATACGAGTGGACAGCAGAGGGCCTAAGGGGTGATGAACCAAAAACAAGGGGCTGAGAGATCGACAAAAGCGAGGGACGCCATCACTCACAGACAAATGAACACAAGTATACACACAGCCCAGCAAAGGTTCTGTCTACCGGACAGGGAAAGACTGTCTTTAGCCAGAAAGGGGAGAAAACTAGCTAGGCTCCGGCTGAAATCCCCAAGGCCAGAGTCAAATACCCCCTGTGGGACCCTTGGTAAGGGAAGGGGCACCCAGAGTGACCCAGACACTCAGCAGAGGCAGGGCCTCACACAGGACTGG
>NW_022957017.1:0-204 GCF_012274545.1 Fukomys damarensis | reverse complement strand
TTGCTCCTCCACTCTCCTGGATCTTTCAGAAGTTATATTTTAATGCCTCATATTAGTTTTTTTAAAAAAATATATCCCCTAGAAGGGTGAAGTGGGTGAAGAGAGGAGAGGGGTATGGGGAAAAAATAAAAACCAAGATATATCATGCAAAGGTACAAGATCCCAATGATAAATGTAACTGTGTTGTTTGCTTTAAATGTACCA
>NW_022957016.1:0-977 GCF_012274545.1 Fukomys damarensis | reverse complement strand
AATTGTTTCCCTAATTTCTCTCTCAGTGAGTCTGTTATCTGTGTACAAGAAGGCTATTGATTTCTGAGTGTTGACCTTGTATCCAGCTATTCTGCTGAATCTACCAGTTAAGTCTAGTAGTCTTTTGGCAGAGTATTTTGGATCTTCTATGTAGAGTATCATAACGTCAGCAGATAATGACAGTTTAACTTCTTCCTTTCCTATCTTTATTGCTTTAATTTTTTTCTCATATCTAATTCCCGTGGCTAATGTTTCCGGAACTATATTGAACAGGAGTGGTGATAGTGGACATGCTTGTCTTGTTCCTGAATTTATCATGAAGGTTTTGGCCATTTGATATGATGTTAGCTGTTGGTTTTTCATAGATAGCCTTTATCAGATTAAGATAAAAACCACCTATTTCAATTTTCTGCACCGTTTTTTTTATCACGGTGTTGAATTTTGTCAAATGCTTTTTCTGCATCTATGATATGGTTTTTGTCCTTGACTCTGTTAATATAGTGTTACATTTATTGATTTACGTATGTTGAAACAATCCACACCAGGCCAATTATTAAATTCCTGAAGATGTTTCAGTATTGACAAACTAAGTCCCCAAGAAGTTTATCACTTAGGCTTAATAATGTTTCTTCTATTCCTTTGGTAGCAGTGAGAAACAAGGGGGAAAGAGCTATGAATATATCATGATTCCAAATTGACAGTAAACTTGCCTTAGAGCTCAACAAGAGGCTCTTTTACCTTCTACTTCATGTTAAAGATTTTTTTCATCCAAGATTTCACAAGCATTCAGATGTAATAATGCTATTAGAAATATTGTTTCTCCCCCAACCTAGTAAGAGATTTCAACTGACACATTTTGTACCAAACAGATGTTTTTCCTTCTGTGATTAAAAAAAAATCCCATTCTGTTGCACCATTCGGTAAGATAGCCAGCAAGAACTTGCCTAGTCCAGACAAGCTAACTAGAACAACAACAA
>NW_022957015.1:0-278 GCF_012274545.1 Fukomys damarensis | reverse complement strand
GATTTATTCTTTTTACCCAACATGGGTCACGACACCTCATTATGGATAGAGTTTGTGTTTTTCCGACAACCATTGATAATCGAATATCACTCTCCACATATTTATTTTCCATCCACATGTCATCTTTGGTAAACCTGCTTTTCACTGAGTTGTTGGTTTTCTTATTATGGATTCATGAATATTCTTTATATATTCTGAAATATAAGTCCCTTATAGTATGCAGATATTTTGTCCCAGTCTGTGTTTGTCTTTTCATTTGCTTAACTGTGTTATTTAGA
>NW_022957014.1:0-218 GCF_012274545.1 Fukomys damarensis | reverse complement strand
TGAATATATGATAAAGAGTTCTCCTGTTATACAAATTTGCATTATGTCTTTTTTGTTGACTTGGATTTGAGATTACATTTATCTATATTCCACTAATAGAAATGTTGAATTCTACTGAATCCAGGGTTTAAAAATTTTTGTGAATAAGAACACAGTAAGATGATCTGTTGAATCTACATATTTAAACCAAAATGTATCATTTCAAGTATTATAGTAAG
>NW_022957013.1:0-333 GCF_012274545.1 Fukomys damarensis | reverse complement strand
CTGCTAGGCACCCACTTAGGACTTAAGGTCATTTCTGGTGGAAGCCCCTCACAACAGTGTTTCCATCTCTGCAAGGCAGACACCTGCAAACATAAAGGAATACAGTTGTACTCCGTATAAGATGTGGACTTCACTGGTAAACTCACAGAGTTGCAGGACTTTTCTCTGTGGAGTACTTCTCATTCAGGAAACTCACAGCTTTGGTTTCATAGTGCTAAGCCGTTAAAGAAGCTTTTTCCAGGGGAAAGCTGCACTTGAAATTGCAGAAGTTCTCTGCAGAATGCGTTAGTATACTAAGCTAAAATTGAACCTATCTCAAAGTTTACAGAGTTC
>NW_022957012.1:0-489 GCF_012274545.1 Fukomys damarensis | reverse complement strand
AATGCCTCAGAGCTCAGAACTGACAGAAATGGTATCATGTGAAAGGTTTACACTATTCATTCTCAGTTACTCTTTGCAACCTACAACACATATATCATAAATATCCACATTTACAAGCTCAAGTGACTTCCTGATGGTCATGCAGAGTCAGGAGCAGTAGGATACGAACTCAAAAGTACTGGATTCCAAGGCCCTTGTCCTTACTGCTGCATGGACATTGGTACCCGGGGCCTCAGACCAGCAGCACATATGGTACTTCACAGTGCAGAGTGGGAGGAAGTGCACAAATGCACTAGAAAAACATTTAGATTTAAATCTTAGCTGTATAACAGCAGGGGAATCAATTAAATTTCCAGATGCAGTTTTCTCTACTGCAAATGGAGACGACAGGGCTGCTTAAGGAATAAATGAATAAGGTTACAAAGCACCAGCCCTCGGCCTGGCACAGAGCATGTGTGTGATGTTAGTTCTCTTCTTTACCACATCTAG
>NW_022957011.1:0-226 GCF_012274545.1 Fukomys damarensis | reverse complement strand
CATCACGGTCATTGTGTCCCCAGAACCTAGAACGCGACCTGAAACAGTAGCTGTAGACCAAAAACGTAAATGAGTCCAAACCCATCTTATAACTGTGAAATTAAGTAGCCATTCACCGTTTCATCTTTTAGAGCCCATTTTCTACATTTACGGCTAGGTTACATTTCGGTGTTTTTTTATTCTAGGAAAAATGTTTAAATATTGTATATATAATTCAGAGAAATGA
>NW_022957010.1:0-292 GCF_012274545.1 Fukomys damarensis | reverse complement strand
CTGTGATCCACATAGCAGGCAGAATTGCTACTCTACTCCTTTGATTTCTTCACTTTGTGGTAGTGTTTCTTTGGATTTAGCAAAACCAGGTAGTTCCACTAGATATTCAGGATCAACAGCAGAGCATGGCATATATTTACTCACGGGAGAGTAGAGTAGAACATTAAGAAGATTACATATACTTACTCATAACAGTGTTGTAGTTTGAGATATTTTAGATGTTTTCGGGGAATAAAAAGAAGGGGACAGTCCAGAACCGTGATGTCTACTGGAAATTCTATTAATTGGAAAT
>NW_022957009.1:0-322 GCF_012274545.1 Fukomys damarensis | reverse complement strand
GCTTCAATTTGTATTTCCCTGATGATGAGTGAAATTGAGCTCCTTGTACCTTTAATTTTCATACATATATTCTGTTGCTGCTTAAATTTAATTTGTCTATATTCATTCCTTACGAATGAATCAAGGAAGAAAAAAGACCTTAACGTGATTTTGATAATGTCCCATGTTAAAAGCATGTGAAATCTCTTGCTTTTGTACATTATACATCGCCAGTTGTTTAGATAAACTGTTTCTTTTATGGTCATCATTGAGACTTTTGTCTCATTTATTTTTCTTGACAATGTCCTCGTTTCATTTTTTCTTCAGAGATTTAAACTTTCTG
>NW_022957008.1:0-689 GCF_012274545.1 Fukomys damarensis | reverse complement strand
GTGTGACTTTCTCCCCAACCTGCCCTTACATTCTAGTGTGCTTATGCTTAGACTATGCACACTTTCATTTCTTAAAAGTTTTGTTTATTCTTGCCTAGGAGCTGCCAAACTCCATGAGATCATACAAATGGAACCAATGACAAATGTGATAGACTTCTTTTCCCTGGATCCACCAGATCGACCTTGCAAACAGCTCATACCTGCTAAAGTATACAATATGACTCCTATGTTGGATTCTGAAGTCTCCTGGACCTAGTTCTTATCCTCTTTGTGGGCTATATTCTCATAGCAACCGTACTGAACTGATAATTTTGCACATACATTCTTAACTGTTTCTTTGGCTTTGTCTCCTCCAAACTTAAAAGCTATGCAGCTACCAAGACGACAATGCCTGAAGCCTGCCAAAGGAAGGCCTAAGGAAGGCCTTTAGATAGACCCTCTGTAGAGTAACTCTAAGTGCTGATCACAATTATGACCCTCTTCCACTGGAAGTAGCCAGAGCTGTCTTTGCCCTTTGCCCCTCACTGCAGTTAGGGGTACTTCTTCAGAGGGGGAAATATTGCAGATACCTAAGTTCGATATCGTGAAAGCAGTTAGACAGGGCCACCCTCAAGCAGCCAACACATGAAGGAGCCAACATGGAAGACAATAAAGACACATTCACTGAAGGCCAGAGTGGTAAAAGGAGA
>NW_022957007.1:0-784 GCF_012274545.1 Fukomys damarensis | reverse complement strand
ATTCATTCCCAGACCACATGAAAATGTTGGTGATAATTGGGGGTCTATTTTGCCCTCTGAATTGGAAGTTATTACTGTTGCCTTATGTTTATTATAAAAATTGATGTCTATATCTATGATTCTTAAATTTTGTGGAGATTTCCATGCTATGGCATATATTGCCATGTGACTAGTCTTGTTTCCCCAAGCATCTATTTTATGGCATTTTAAAGGGTCTTGTTCATCTAAATCTGTTACTTCATTTCCCATCATGTTCATATATGTCTTAAAATGATAAGAGTGTCCAGTTGTCTTTTTATGTTGTTCGCATTTGTCTGCCCATGAATGTTCTATACAATGTGCATATTTTTGCCACCAACTATGGAATGTGGAAGTAATGTGCGTCCAATCTCTATAATCTTTCCAAAATTGTGGCCACCTGTTTGTTATGTTTTTTGTTAGAATAGGTTTGACTTCAATGGTTGGTAATATTATTGTGGTGTTACTTGGCTCAATTATGTCAAATGTCGGTGTAAGACTAATGGTGGGTAATGGTGATGGTGATGACATTGAATTAGTTTTGGTAGTATTTGCTAAATAAGCTAATATTAACAACAACAAATTGTGTAATTCAGTATATTTCTGCATCAACCCAAAGGATGTGTTACTATGGGTAGGATAAAAAGTAAAACTAAAAGCATTGCTCTTAATATCCGGAGCATCTTCCCTCATGATAATTATATTGAGGTCGCCCTTACCTTGGATTTATCCAGCGATTATTCGTTGGTCCAGGGGCGGCGAACCT
>NW_022957006.1:0-238 GCF_012274545.1 Fukomys damarensis | reverse complement strand
CCCTGCAGGCCCACCTTCCTGGGCGGCTGTGACCTCCATCGTGGTCACCTCCCCGTGCCCCCCCTCCCACGGTGAAGCCTCGCAGGTGCGGTGGCAGGATGCAGTTCTAAACAGTGTGGCCGGAACAGCCCCGCCCAGGGTGACGCCTCCTGCGCCCAGGGAGATGCTGGGGAGGGAGCTGCTGACAGGCAGAGCCAGTGCAAAGGCCCCGAGGCAGGAGGGGCTGCTGGGTATCCCT
>NW_022957005.1:0-1199 GCF_012274545.1 Fukomys damarensis | reverse complement strand
CACAGTCTTTGCCGTATACCTCTGCATGGGCAATGCTTGAAGCTGTGTTAATGAAG
This sequence comes from Fukomys damarensis, assembly GCF_012274545.1. NCBI lineage: Eukaryota > Metazoa > Chordata > Mammalia > Rodentia > Bathyergidae > Fukomys > Fukomys damarensis. The sequence continues at coordinate 1,143 of NW_022957005.1, read as the reverse complement.
CCAAAGTTTCCACAGAGATCCTGTGGCTTTGGAGATGCCAGCACTACTTGCTGAGAGTACTTCAGGAATTGAGCAGAGCCAGCCCAAGAGAAAGAGAGGCCATGTGGGCTGTAACCCTTGTGCTGGTGCTGTGGGACTTCTGATATGCAATAGATTGTTGTCTAACACTTTTCTTGCATACATTTACTGAGGTAGATATCAGTTAGCTTTCAAGTTGGGTATACACTTTAGACATTTTTATACTTCTTCATAAACATATTGTTTTTGAAGTTGTAATCTGGGGCTTAAGTTAATTTTGAAAGAGGGCCTTGTATCCACTAACATTTATGATTAAGTAATAAAATCTCATTTTGTATTCAAAGTTAACCCCACAGAATGGTTTGCCATCCAAAATCTGAACATGTGCCAAACCATCACTGAACTTTGCATAGTACAAAATGAGAATAGAGGAATCCATTAGTACCATTTTATCACTTAGGATACATCATGTATTTGCCCTTTAAAATACCATTCCCTTTTCTATTAACCACTTTCTGAGACATTGGGTATACTTATCACAAGTATTAGGTCTTTTATTATCATTCTCAGAATTTCTCCCATTTTTATACCATGCAATATGCATCCTCATCGCTTCAGAAGGTAAACCTCCATATTTTATTACAAAGGTTTCCCTTACATCATCTGAACTCAATCACCAGTCCTGCCTTACTCTCTCAAGCACATGGCTTCTCTGCAATATCCCAAATTCCCCCTTCCCTGACAGGTAACCTGTTTCAACTTCCATGTGACTATTCACCTTATTTTGAAAGGATTTGATGGTATTACTAAGAATATCTTCATTTAACTGTATACTCATTTTTCAACAGTTTATTATATATGGAAATATGTAACATTTCACTTCTGATCATATTATTTTTGCCACTCAGAATGCATTTCAATCATTTGAATTCATAATGAACTACTGACTCGACGATTGTATTGTGTAATCTGTTGAAATATGCTTTCTTAGCTGAGCATTGTGGTCCTTATTGGTAGTCTCAGCCTTTGGGGTGATTATGGCTTCTGCATAAAGTCCAGCCCAGCCTAGCCATCTCAGTGACTTAGTGAGAGACCCTTTCTCCAAAAATAACAATTAAAAATGAA
>NW_022957004.1:0-288 GCF_012274545.1 Fukomys damarensis | reverse complement strand
AGTAGATGCTTTTTTTGCAGGCCACATATGGTATAGCAACAAGATAGAATGAGCCTGGGTGATAGACACTGTAGAGAACCTTGCCTGTCTTGAATCATCTGTTCAGACTTCTATGTAAGGGAGAGAGAGATGAGCTTCTATTAGAGTTGTATCATTGTTATTTGGGTTTTTTTTTAATAATCTAATATGTTCTGTGGTTTAGACCTAGAATGCCCCACAAAAGTGTCTTGTATTCAGGCAATTGAATCATGGGGCATAAATGTACTGTTAGGAAGCAGGTTTTGGTTG
>NW_022957003.1:0-5737 GCF_012274545.1 Fukomys damarensis | reverse complement strand
ATTCTAAACACCCCAATTACAATCAGTGAAACTGAAAATGTAATTAAAATTTTACCAACAAAGAAAAGCCCACTTCCTGATGGCTTCACCACTGAATTCTACAAGACATTTAGAGAAGAACCATCGACATTATTCTTTAAACTCTTCAATGAAATTGAAAGGGAAGCAATTCTTCGAAATTCATTCCTGGAGCAAGTATTACTTTGATTCCAAAACCAGGGAAAGACTCAACCAGTAAAAGAGAACTACAGGGCCAGGGATTTAGCTCAGTGGCACCACACCTGCCTGACAAGTGTAAAGTCCTGAGTTTCATTTCCGGTACCAGAAAAAAAATCATGATTGGGAGCAGAGGATTTCCTGGTGCCTTTAGGCAAAGGAGATCTTCCTCCAGCTCTCATTGAAATGGTTGAAGAGGTTGTAAAAGTGGAAAAGAAACACATAGCACTCTTGATTCTGGATGTCAGCAGTGTGGAAGAGAGCCGTGAGCACTGATTACAGATCAGGAACAGTTGCAGGGGACCCCTTGCTGAGCTAGGTGGGCGGGGCTGTGTGTATGAATGGTTCCCTGTTTTCCTGGAGTCACAGAAGTCCCTTAGAAGGCAGGTGGATAGGATAGGGAAGGGGACTCAGGCCCATCTCTGACCACTGCCCACAGTGCTCATCTGAGGGCTGCCCTGGAAGGACATGAGCAGGTGATGTGTACATCCTTCCAGTTGCAGGAGTGCTTTCAGTTTTAATCACAAATGTCCTGTGAGGATAACACCATGGTGTGGCTCTAGCTTACCAAGCAATGTTTGAAAGCATTCTTTCATTAAATGTATGGTATTTTAAAAGGTTCATTGTCTGTTCACACTTTATGTAATAGCCAACTGTTTCTGTGGACTAATCTTATGACTCTTCATTGTGATAGTGTTATCTATTTGCCTGTATGTCTCAATGCATGTCTTACTTGATTGAGTTGAAGTAATTTAAATAAACTCATGATCACAGCGGAAAATAGGTCTTCTTACTCTAGAACCGTGAGAGAATAAGTTTCCTGTGTGGTGAGCCCCCAAGTTTGTGGTAATTTGTTGCAGTAGCCACAGGAAAAGTAGGTGACATTCTTGGAGGAAAAAGTGCTTTCATTATTTTCTTTTTTGCCTCTTAGATTGTGAATTGTATTGGAGTGTTTTCCTCCTGTCCTCTTTTGAGGTCTCCTTGCCTCCTCCTCATGTTCTTGCCAACATCTATGTGATCCCTGGAAGCTCTGTCACTCTCCCTTTCATGCTGGACACAGCATCCAGCACTTCCCTTCTGTGAGAGAAGAGAGCCTTCCTATTCTGTTCCATGTGGACTTCCAGGTGGCCCAGCAGGTGTGGAAAAAGCTGTGTTCTCCCCAAAGCCTCGGACTGAGTTCTGCTCTGTTCCTCAATTTGTCTAAGTAGCTACTCCACTTTGTAGTATAGCTTTAAGTCTCCATATTTGGGAAAGTAAGTTCTATTTATTTATTTATTTTTGGTTTTGTTTTTTTTTGAGACAGGGTCTAACTATGTGCCCAAGATAGCCTCAGATTTGCTGTGTCAGCCAGGGTAGCCTCAAATCCAAGACCCTCCATCCTCGGCCTCTAAAGGGCTTGGATTACAGGCGTGTGCCACCCTGCCCACCCATTTTATTTTGCATTGTTATTTTCATGTTTGATTTAGCCCATCTTGGCCCTTCATGTTTCCATATACAGTAAGTCCCTGACTTATAAACATTGGAGTTGTGAACTTGCACAGGCTTTGCATTACGAACATTCGTAGATGCAAACAAATCACAGAAATAGCTCATGTGTGCTGTACATTGTCACAGTTGTTCTGCTGTGTGCTCACTGTACAGTGTGACAATGTACAGTAGCTACAGTGACTTGTTCATAAGTTGAGGACTTACTGTACACTTTGAAATCAGCTTGGCAGTTTTCATACAAAAAACTCATTAAGACCTTTGGTTGAATTACTCTGACATTAAAGGTTCATTTGGAGAGGAACTGCATCTTTGCAGTTTTTGGTGTTCACATTTGCAAACATGATATATCCTGTGTTTCCATAGGTCTTCTTTGATTCATCTTGGTCATGTTTTTAGTTTCTAGGTAGTGGTCTTACACATAGATCATTAGCTCCTGGATTTGAGAAGCAGTTTCTTGGAGTTCTAGGAGTTCTAGTTTATGTGTTTTAAAAAATTCACAATTCTGCTTTTTAATTCCTTCAACATATAGATTGTGGTTATTTAAAAATTCTGTCATATGTATTTTTCGATGATTGTTTCTCAGGTTTTTAGCTGTAGCTTCTTACCACCCTGTGTGACTGGTTATTTTGGATCAGGTGCCAGACGCTGTGCCTGTGGTGATTTGTGGCTCAGATATCACTGCACCTCTGTGAAGGGCTGCTTTGCTTTGCTGCAGAGGGGTTGGTACATGTAGTCCTGGCTGCCCAGTCCTGTGGAGGTGGTTTGAAGTCGGATCTGGGCCCGTGCTCCATTGGTGCCTGTGGTGTGGTCCTCTTGTGCCTGACAGGTGGCCTGGGTACTTCCCAGGGTGGCGACTCGCAGCTCTGGGCATCTACAAAGCTCTGCTTAGTTCACTGCCTGTGGTTGCTTTTACCTTTCAGACCTCTCCAGGGCAAAGGTCACCCCAACTCACCTCTTTGTTTTGTCACTTTCTGATTAAAAAAGAAAAAAACTTGAAATGCAGCCTTTCTAGTTGTTTCAATGGTGGAGCTCGTCTTGGCCCCCTGATTCTGCTGGGCATAAATGGAATTCCTCTGTATGTTTCAGTTTAATGAATGTATTTTCCATGTTATTAAAAACTTTGAGATAAAAGATATTTTTTAAAGTTGGTGTTCAGAAAGTTTGCTTTTGATTACACACAGATGAGACAATATACTTTCCAACCCTGTTGAAGTATACTTAATGTACATTATTCAATGTAAGCATGAATGATTTAAACTCTGCAGTCAGATTGATTCTGCTTTTGTGTATTTTTTCCTCTTTTTGCCTTTGTGCATTAAGTGTGTATATTTAAAGACTGTTTTTGTCGTGTTTGTTGTTGTTGTTTGCAGTAGTTGGGTATTGAAACCAGGACCTTTATTTTGAGCTACATCCTGAGTGCTTTTTAAAATTTTTTAATTTTGAGACTGCTCTTGTCAAGTCCCTAAGTTGCCCTGTCTGGGCTTGAACTTTTGATTCTCCTCCCTCAGCCTCCCAGAGTGCTAGGATTGTAGGTGTGTGCCACCTGCCTTGTTTAAGACCTTTGTGTTTGGAAACTAACTTGGCATCTGCTTGAATATAGCATCCACAATTACTGGCATGGTGCCTATGTGAAATATCCATTTCTATAGATTTTCTCCTATTATTCTCCATTCCATGCTGGTAGCTGAACTCCTTTTCTTTGTTGTGGTCCGACCTGAAGCTTAGTGGAGGTCAGGTGTGCATGCTCAGGTGCACACTCTTCATTCTATCTCCTCTTCTTTCCGGGCACTTCCAGCAAGACTGTTCTGTACAGCAGCAATTTTGGGCCTATTTTGCTGCAGTGGCACAGAGACCCTGCCTTGGAACCTTGTAAGTTTGTGTAGCCCAGTAAAACCCACTGGATTCTTGGATCCCTTCTTTGGGAACAAAGCAAGAGACACTCCTTCCCAGAAGTATGAACACTGGCGACTTTGTCCAAGGTTCTAGGTAGGCTTCTGGCCTCTGGCTGTGCTGTCTTGGAGCTTGGGTGCCTGCTGGAGGGCAGTCTACACTGTATTGGCACCTCCTAGCCATGAGTCTCCTTTGCTGTGCTCTGTGGGGTGCCCTGTCTCGGCCACCGTTGGTCCCTGTTGGAGGTCACTGGCTGCTAACTGCCTGAATATTTTGCCAGTTAGTCCTTTCAGACCCCATATGGGTGCTGTGGGGGTCCAGGTGGGTGAGTCTTTCCCTGGCTTGCTGTTCCTGCATCTACTGCTTCCCAGGTGTGCTCATCCCTTTTTTCCTTTCCACTTTGGTAGCTTGTCCTGTGATAATAGGTATTTTTAATTTTTCTAATCGTTATACAACAAATAGGTATTTCTTTGGGGTACAGTTGTATGAGTTTTGACATTTGTTGATTCATGTGCCTGCCACCACAGTTGGGCACAGAGCAGTACCACCCCCCAGGATAGTGCTTAGGTTACCTCTTCATAGCCATCTTCCCCAACCCACCTCTGACTACTGATGTGTTCTCTACACAGGTGGCTTTCTCTTCTCAAGGTTATCACAAATGGTGTCACATTTGAAAGTGGCTTCTTTCATTCAGTCTAATGTCTTTGAGATTTGTCTACATGTGTTTTGTGTGTGTGTGTAATCCATTCTTTTTACTGTTAAGTGTTTTGCCATGATGTAGTTATACCACAGTTTGTTTATGCATTTGCTTGACATCTGGTCTATTTCCAGTTTTTGGTGATAATGAGCAAAGCTGCTATAGTATTTGTGTAGGTTTGTAGAGGTTAATCCTGATCGTCAGCTTGTTTTGTGGTGGGTGAGAAATGCTTAGATTAATGACACATACTTCTGGGTGTGTCTGTAGGGTGTTTCCATAGACAGTGGCCATAGGAGGCAGTGAACTGAAAGGGAGGACTCACCTTGAGTGTGGGTAGCACCATCTCGTAAGCTGGGGCCCAGGTGGGTAAAAGCAGAAGGAGGAAGCTCCTGGCGTGATATCTCTGTCTGTTTTGCTATCTGTCTGTCTCTGCTTCCTGGCTGCCATGAGGTGAGCAGCTCTCCCCTCACCTTAGGTCCAAAGCAGCAGAGCAGCCAATCGTGGACTGAAACCATGAGCCAAAAATGAATCTTTCCTCCTTTGTTTTTCAGGTATTTTTTCATGATAATGGAAAACTAATGCAAGGTTTTTTATGTGAACATGAGTCTTTTTTTCTTTAAGGTAGATAGTCAAGAGTAGACTTCCAGACTGTTTTTTAGTGTCTGTGCCATTCTGCATGCCCCCAGCTGTAAGGGTGTCTGTTGCTCCATATTTTTGTCAGCACTTAATGTTAACACTGGTTTTAAAATTTGAGCCATTCTAATAGCCATGTGGTGGTATCTCACCATGGCTTTAATTGGTATTTCCCTATTAGTAGGAAAAGCATAAGAGCAGAAATCAGTGAAATTAAGAACAGAAAAACAACAGTAACAAAAAAATCAGTGGAGCCAAAATCTGATCCTTTGAAAAGGTAATACAATTTATAAATTTCCAGGAAGACTGACAAAGAAAAAGCAGATTACCAAAGATATGGAAGACATACGTTACCAGCATCAGGAGTGCAAGAGGTAGTGTCATTGTTGACTCCACAGACCTTGAGAGGGTAATGAGGGACCATATGCTCTGAATATCTTTTTCCATAGACTTTCAGCAACCTAGGTGAAATGGACCAATTCCTTGACAAACACAAACTGCTAAAACTCACCCATAAAGAAACAAAAGGCTTGAATAGTGCTTTAACTTTTTTTCCCCCACTAAGTTTATTGGTACATTTAAAGCAAACAGTACTGTTACATGTATCATTGGGATCTTGTACCTTTACATGATAGGTCTTGGTTCTTATTTTTCCCCCATACACTGCTCTCCCTTCATCCCCTTCACCCATCCCTATTTACAAAGACCTTGTTTCCATTTTTTCCTTTTTTCACATTTTTTTCTTTTCCTTTATTTCCTTTCCCCTCCCCTTTCCCACTTCCCCTTTAGCCATTTTCTTCCTATTTCACCCTC
>NW_022957002.1:0-222 GCF_012274545.1 Fukomys damarensis | reverse complement strand
TCAGCTGGGACTGCACTCAGGCGCCCTCTCTCCCCAGGCCTCTGCGTCCCTGTCACCGAGCTCCTGCCAGCCGGTCCAGAGCAGCGGCATCGTGTTTGACTCTCCCAAGCACTACCGACCGATGGTGGAAGAGCCCGAGTTACCAAGTGAGACCCGGCTTGGTGTGCGGGCAGCTTCCCTGTGTCGTGTAGGAGGAGGCCGACTCCATGATGCACTCGATGC
>NW_022957001.1:0-357 GCF_012274545.1 Fukomys damarensis | reverse complement strand
TAGGAAATATGATTTTCTAAAATCATTTTAAAAATTAGTCTGTATGCATTCAGGCCAAAATTTCTATTAGAAAACATTAAGACTTGAAAAGTATATTCATATCTCCTTAAACTGCTTTAATGTTTGTCCACTTTTGTTCAGATGAAGAGCGAATGATTTCTTTCCTTTTACCTTTTTAATGCAAAGACTATCAAATAGGGTAGGCTTCGATTTACTTAGAAAAAATTGAACAGAATGTAGGGTTGTGATCCATCTATTAGCCATCTTGTACCAATGTGTTATAAATGTTGAGACAGATGAACCCAAATGGATAATTGCTATTAACTGAATTCCACAGTGTATATTAGGGTTCACTCT
>NW_022957000.1:0-211 GCF_012274545.1 Fukomys damarensis | reverse complement strand
AGAATATTCAGCTGAGGTTACAAGTAAAAGACCAGAAAGCTTCTCCAGCTGTCATTTTTTAAATCTCTTCTCACCAGTGATTTTAGTCTGAGATTTCTGAGATGCAAGTCACAAACTTATTATGCGCGTGGGTGAATTGCAATGCCATATCAATTCACAACCTTTGAAAGTCTCTTGAAAAAGTTAGGGTACTAATCAGAAAGAAAGAGAA
>NW_022956999.1:0-682 GCF_012274545.1 Fukomys damarensis | reverse complement strand
CTGAATTCTGAGTTCAGCTGACCCTCTCCAAGATGGCAACCAGCCAATCACCTTTTCACCTGGTTGAGCTCTGAACCCAGATAAGTCACCAGCCACTGCAGTCCACTGTGTCCACTGCTCTGTTTCCTGGTGCATTTCTCTGTGGAGGCCTATGAGATCACCAGCAGTCATGTGTATGCAGGTTCAACCCTCAGCTCCCTCACCAAGTGTCTGAGCTCTGGAAGAGAGCACTGCTTGGTACCTCCCTCTTCTTTATTAAAGTTTCTTTCTTCACTCTCCCTACAGACTTTAATTCTCACTTCAGATCCTTCCTATGTCTGGGGAACCCACTTCCTGCCTCCTTCTCCTCCCCACACTGCTGTATTCCAATGTCTGCATCATCATCATCATCATCATCATCATCATCATCATCATTATTATATTATTATTTGGTACTAAGGATTGAAATTGGGACCTTGCAAATGTGAGGAAGTCAGCAGAAAAACTGAGCTAAATCTCCAGGCCTGCATCTTTTTAATAACATGCTGCAAATTCTATTTGCTAATATCTTGAGATTATCTGCATCTATGTTCCTCAATGTGAGTAGCCTATAGTTTCCTTTTTTAGTTGGGTTTTTATTTGATTTTGGAATCAGAGTGATACTGGCTTCCATAAATGCATATGGGACAACTCCATCCCTTTC
>NW_022956998.1:0-478 GCF_012274545.1 Fukomys damarensis | reverse complement strand
AATACACAGCTCCAAAAAACTTTATCAGATTTCACCCTGTCTGAAGTCACAATCTTTACCATTGTTCTTGTTCTTAACAACCCTCCAATTTCAGTCCACAGCCTCATACAAATTATCTTCTACTCTCCCCTCCCTCATTAACTGATTTGTGTGCTTGGACTTTTCTCAGGAAGCCCTACCAACAATTCCAATGATAATGCTGCTGCTGTCAACAATTCCATGTTCATAAAGGACAACTCAGCCAGCCAACCTCCATGCCTGCCCCTAGGTTGACTCATCACCCCAATTCCACAGGAAGTAGTTATAGAAGACAGACACTCTGCCCCTTTTCCATCTGCCCATGGATATGTTGGCTGCCAATTGTTATCCAAAATCAAAGAGTGGGGAATGTTAGGGAATTGATCATGTTAAAGTGTGCTGTGATGCCGCCTCACAGGCTGCATTCTCCTGATACATCTTGGCTCCTAAAATGACCTCA
>NW_022956997.1:0-398 GCF_012274545.1 Fukomys damarensis | reverse complement strand
GTTTATTGGTACATTTTAGTACACAGTACAGTTACATTCATTATTGGGATCTTGTATCTTTACATAACAGGTCTTGGTTCTCATTTTCCCCCTTGTCCCTGCCAAGACAATCTTTAAAAGATTACAGACATTATGCACAGAAATAGGAAAACATCCTAAAATTCACATAGAGCAACAAAAACCCTAGAGTAGCCACATTCACTTTGAGTCAAAAAACAATATAGAATTTATCACATTACTAGATTTGAAAATGTACTACAAAACTGCAGTACTCAGATTTGCTTAGTATTAGCATGAACACTGACACATAGAAAATGGAGCAAGATACAGAAGCTAGATGAAACCCTCACCTGCACAGTCAAGTGATCATCAATAAGGTTGCTAAAATACACATGGGA
>NW_022956996.1:0-200 GCF_012274545.1 Fukomys damarensis | reverse complement strand
TAATTTTCAATAAGTATGTGAAATAAGGGTTCTGCACTATTAAAATTAATGTGATATATATATTTTTTTTTTGGTCTATCTCCTTCATAGATTGTACGAAGTGATTCTTTCTATAAGCTTCTGCCTTTCTCTGAGCTAAAGAGAAGGAGATTCCTTTTCCTAACATTAGTTCTTATAGATTTACATTCACACTTTGCTTC
>NW_022956995.1:0-231 GCF_012274545.1 Fukomys damarensis | reverse complement strand
ACCCGTGATGCGGGTGCTTTAGGGAGACTCTGGTGTCCCTGCCACTTGGAAATATTGCTCTTGAGAGACTAAGCAACAACAAGAGTGAGAAGGGTAGGCAGAAATAAAACTTCTCTAGGACTCTTGTAGCCCAGCTCTCAAGGACAGATGTCATCATGATTTGAGTGCTTTTTTTTTTTAAGTGTAACTTGTTATCTGTGTCATACTTTGGTGATGGTGTTTCTCAAGGTA
>NW_022956994.1:0-228 GCF_012274545.1 Fukomys damarensis | reverse complement strand
ATATGCCTTCACATCACACAAGCCTCCAACTAGCAGCACAGTCCTATTTCTAGCCATGGCACAGGAACTCAACCCTCACACAAGTGACTGGAGGAGTGTACTGAGATTTCACTACACATTCCAAGCAGGGTAGCACACCTGGAACACTTGAAGGCATCTCAAACACAATTAGATCCCAGTCTCAGCCCAACAAATTCTTTCCTTACACTGCCATTCAAACTGCGCTTC
>NW_022956993.1:0-684 GCF_012274545.1 Fukomys damarensis | reverse complement strand
AATGGCGGCATGCACGTTATGAGTGCAGGTGTTTTCTCTTATTTCTGGTTAGTTTACTTCCAAATTCACTCAGCCTTTTCCTATATGTATTTGTATCTACAGCTAAGCTGTACATCCTGTTCAAAAACAAGCAAAGCTAAAACCAACTCCATGAGTAGTGGGAAGAAAAGCAATGAATTTCGAATTATTTTATTATGCTCAGCCTTACAATCAGAGGCAGCCTTCCCTAACAAATTCAGGTTCTGGAGATTTTACTGCGGGGTCACTCTGTCCTTGGCAAACCTAACACAAATGTTCAAAGCGCACAGACCAACTTCTAAGCAAAGTGTATGTATAATGTTATTTACACACGGGCCTGTTTAGAAGACAGCTGGAACAAGAAGACAATGATAGTAAACTTCATTCCCTTTAACCTACAGTGGAGACCAGAGACTAACATTTCCCCTTATATTTTCACGTCCGTGTGTGATTATTGGCAAATGTGAATATTCACATTTGCCCATTGTGCTGAGAGGGGTCTAGATGAGAAATGAAATTTTAACACATCATAAAACAATATCCAATGGATGGACTCATCTGGATATTTACTGCCATCAAGGTAGCCCTGGAGAGTCTCATATTAATCTTCTCAAATTCACTTAAAAAGACTTGGCAAAAATAACATGAAAGTGTTTTTTTTTTTTT
>NW_022956992.1:0-262 GCF_012274545.1 Fukomys damarensis | reverse complement strand
TAAATATAGATTAAAGAAATTTTAGCATATCCAATCTTTTAGACAATTTTTGTTGCCCTCAATAAACACTATGGACTATGTAATTTATAAAAGAGAAAAACAAAGATGTGTATTGAATCACAGCTTTCTAATTTCAAGAGCACAGGACTATTTACTTGGTATGACACATAGTGAAGCCCTTCACGCTGGGTTGTAACACGACAGAGGGCATCGCAGGGCAAGGCAGAATAAGTTTGCTGACTTTAATCTCTGTTCTGTTTTT
>NW_022956991.1:0-207 GCF_012274545.1 Fukomys damarensis | reverse complement strand
ATTTAACCTGTAGCTTCAGAGACAGAAAGTCAGAGATCAGGCAGCCTTTTCTGTGTGGCCTCTATAAGGGCTCCATGGCTATGTGATGGGCAAGTGGAAAGGCAACCAGCCACATGCAGAAGGGGCCAACCACATAGGGTGGCGTTGCTTCCTGACAACCTTCTCTCTAGAGAATTAATTCACTCCACAAGGACAGTGCCCCCGTGA
>NW_022956990.1:0-213 GCF_012274545.1 Fukomys damarensis | reverse complement strand
GCTGACAGCACTCCCCCAATTGGCATGAGAGAGGAGAGAGAAGTGCCAACAAAGCAGAACAGCAGGGCTGTGCAAGGATCAGGAGGGGCCAAATGTGCATGAGACTGGGAGCAGATTCAAGTTGTCTTTGTGAGGCCTATAGCAACTGGAAGAGAGGCTAACAAACATTAAAGAGTATGAAGAGAATTGGCAGTAGATCTTCTCTGAATTTCT
>NW_022956989.1:0-1956 GCF_012274545.1 Fukomys damarensis | reverse complement strand
AAAAAAAAACCAAGTACTTTGCAACTGGACGATAGAACAGATGGCTTGAAGGTATCACAAAAACTAGCAGAAGTCCATCCTTTGCAGCTTCAAAATTGCAAAGATGAAAGATCGCTTTGAGATGAGAGCCCCACAGCATCATCTTCCAGAATGGCCTAACGAATTTGTTCCTTGGTCCAGTGCTACCTCATTCAACAAACCTTCTGTTCACAAACAATTCAGTTCATAAACAGAAGCATTCAACAGAATTTTGCTTCTGTTGTTGTGGATGAGCAAGTTAGAACAAGGGAGTTGCACCACACTCTGTGCCAGATTTGTGTCCATTTATTAAAGCCAGCAGCCAAGGGAGGCCACTGCCCAGAAAGTTCTCTCAGCAACTGGAAGCAGTTTGATTTCTCCTTTTAAATCATGCTTTCAGTTGGGGAGGTTTCAGGGAAGAGCAAGCAGAATCTTACAGAAGCAGAACCATGACAGGTTAGTAGGGGTGGGTGCAAGGAATTTTCACACTCTAGGTGAGCTACAAAACATTCTGCAGTTGCAGCAATTTTACTGCCAAACAGGCTGCATAGGTTTTGGGTGCTTTGTCCAAGCACAGGTACGAGCTGATTGTGAGGCTCCAGATGGATTCAGGTTGGCTGTCACACTGTTATCAAACTCCACATCAGGTGATGAAATGACCATAGCCATCTTGTCTAGAATTATGGAATGAATTGAATTCATGAAATACTACCATATTGGATTTACAGTGGCCAGCTATCCAGGCACTTGACCCCTATAGCCAAGAGAGAAGGAAGTCTGGCTACTGCTTCAGCTGTTTATTAGACTTTGCTATCATCCACATAGTGCTAGTTTTAGGTGTACGCAGAATTCAAGAGTTGTGGGGTCAGGAAGGCTTTCACCCAGATTCAGAATGAGGACTGGGAGGCCAGGCAGTTTGTCCCTGAGAGGGCAGTGTGTGAAGCTGTGAGAGTAAAGCCGAAGGTGCAATGGAGACCCCAGAAGATTGGAGAAGCCAGGAATGAGGAAAGTTGCAAGGTATAAATTCAAGAGAAAAGCCATGAGGGCTACAACCACTGTATGGGTGGGCAGTCCATCCCTTTGGAGTTCATACGTTGCTACAGATTGCCAAAGATACTGGACATGGAACTACAATGTTTGTTTGCCCTGCTGGATTTTGGTTTTGTTTGGGTCACATTTCTTTCTATCACCCTTTTTGTACTTTTTGAAATAGAAATGTTTATCTTGTGCTGTTGTATGTTGGAGGTATCTAACTTTCATTTTTTACAGGGGCTTGCAGCTAAGAATTTTCCTTAAATCTCAGAGGAGATTTTGGATTTGGACTTTTCAGCAATGCTGAAACTCCTACATTGAGAGCTCTCTGCCTGCTGCCTACCATGCTGTGTATTGTTTCTCCTCAGTTATACCCCTTTGCCATGCCATCCTGCCTTGGGACCGCTGACTATGGACTGAAACCTCTCCAAACTGTGAGCTAAAATAGACCTTTCCTCCCTTAAATTGTGAGTGTCAGTGTTTTGTCCCAGCAATGAGAAAGTAACTAAGATAGATGTATATAAATAATGGAATATTATTGTCACAAAAAAGGGAAGTACTGTCAGTATGTGTAATACGCAGATGAATCTTAAAAACTTGGGGCTGAACAAAAGAAGCCAGAATTTAATTGGAATCTAAAGCTCCTGAAATATCTCCCTTTTTGAAAGGCCTGCCTTGAAAAACAGAGATTGAATTCCCTGATGACAATTTACGCCACAAAAATAATTGTTGTACATATAGCATCTCCCCATAATGAACGTAATGCTATGTACTAATAGAAGAAAATAAAAAGATGAATCTTAAAAACATTGAACTAGGGCCAGGGTTGTAGCTCCGTGGTGCAGCACCTGCCTGGCAAGCTCGAGTCCCTAACTTTAATTCCCGATACCAAAGAAAAAAAAAAAA
>NW_022956988.1:0-1597 GCF_012274545.1 Fukomys damarensis | reverse complement strand
AATCTTTGGGCCTGTGTTTTTAATCTGTATCTGAGAAATTGAAAATGGTTCCAAACTGATTTTTCTTGGATAACTTCATAGTCTCACATTTATAGACAAGTCTTCAGACTCATGTGGCTTTTGCTCTGTTTCACTAGTGTGTTTAGAATAGGGTATGATTTGTGACTGGTGCCTGAATCTTAGCCACTTGCTTCACATAACTATCTATCATCTTTTTTCTTTGATTTTTATTAAACTGTCTTGGAAAACATTCTTTCTTCAAACTATGGTTCACATACCACTCTCTGTTTAAGGCCTTCCTTGAATCCCCAGGCAAATATGCTTTGTCTGTCAGCACAAGTCCCTCTACAAGCATCTGTTAACTTGTCTCGCTTTATTATAATGATTTATTTCTATAGCTGCCTCTCCAAATGGACTGTGAGTTTTAAAGATGAAGATTTTCTTTCATGCATCTGTGTGTCCCTGAGTACTCATACTGTAGGAATTTGGCACCTGAGAATTAATCAGTAAACACTCAGTGAATTAACTAATGAACTGCACATGGGAAAAAGAGTAGTAGAGCTGTGAATATACAGTGCCTGCCTAAAGCATGTGAAAGCTAGAGCTAAGGCACATGAATTCTGGCCATAATATGAAATTCTGGACTTTACTGTGGCTAATTTTTCTCTCACATTTAAGAATTACTCAGAAGAGAACTTGATTCTCATCCTTAAACTATATATTAAAACTCTTACATAGTGCCCTGTGCTTTAAATTTAATTCTAAGTACAATAAAACAGCAGTAAATTACGTCTTCAATGGGTAGAAGCAGAACGTAAACCTTTAACCACATAAAAATAGGAGACTCGGGTTTTCACCTCATCAAATACACCATCTTCTTGAATGAAAGTCTTACAGTTTGTCTTAAATAGGAGCAGACTTATCTTTTTAAAACAAAAGTAGTGTGTGTGCGTACATTTGCATGTGCGTGGTGAAGGAAGTGGCTAATGATAATTTGTTAATGCATTTTTTGCAGAAAATAGATGGCCTCTAATTTTGTAATATTTGTTTCTGAGCATTATAACATTAATTTGCTTATCAGTGATTTTCTTCAAAACTGTTTTTCTTTGGTTTCATAGAAAAATGGTAGTTAGTTCTCCAAGTATTTTAAAAAGTGTTAACCATAGCTTCATGTAGCAGGACAAGACTAATGGGTTTCATGTTTTGGTGCTAAATACACTTGTGAATTTCATTTTTAAGATGAGTTATACTGATGTTGAATTTGTGCTGCAGGAAATGAGTTCTCATGCCAATTCCTGATCAACTCTGACTTAGCCAAAAGTGTTTTATGTATACCATGATCTCATTACCAATGGTTTCAGGGTTTATTAAGCTAATAGAGATTTCTGTCTTCTCTCAGTTCCATAGACTTTGATTGGCAATATCATCTTCACAACTAAACATTTTGGAACTATTCACAGGGCTGTATCAATATCCTTTAGGACACAAAGAACTGTACACTCAACTTGAAGTATACAGTACAGTTGGGAGTTTAAAGAGTGCTTCTGAAAAATCTATCTTCATGCACAATTATAAAAGGTCATTTGTTTCTGATGCA
>NW_022956987.1:0-224 GCF_012274545.1 Fukomys damarensis | reverse complement strand
TTTCTCATTTGCCTTCCTAATGGATATGCAAACATTCATTTCTGTTGTTTTAATAAATAGGCCCCTTTTACGGAAGAGACCAAGCCATGACAGCTACCACTAAAGCAATTTTTCCAAACAATTCTGAGACAGAAAGCTAATATTCTTCATGATATCAAAACACTTAGGGGAGCCGGGGGTGGTGGCGCACACCTGCAATCCCAGCACTCGGGAGGCTGAGGCAG
>NW_022956986.1:0-426 GCF_012274545.1 Fukomys damarensis | reverse complement strand
AATGAGTCATAGTGAAACTTTTATACCATGGGACTTGGCACAAACCCCATGTCAGGATCCCAGTTCTGAGAGCTCACTGTTATATATTTAGCAATGTACACACACACACGCACGCACGCACGCACGGGGAAGGGAGGAGAGAGAGGAGAGATATGTTTATACATGGAACATAGATAAAGAATGATGTTAATCTAAATTGGATTTCTGGATCTTTTGTATTCTTATTTACCACTTCCTCTAATGTCTTTTAATGTAAAGTTAACAAACACCTTGTCACAAATTACCCTAAATACACCCACTATTGGTGGTTATTTTGAAAGGAGGCAACAGCCCTCCCTTCGTTACATTTCCTCTGTTACATCCTTAACCTAGCTGAGCTTTTTGATACCGACAAAATGTAAAATTCAATCCCACTGATCTTGGCAA
>NW_022956985.1:0-561 GCF_012274545.1 Fukomys damarensis | reverse complement strand
CATGGCCTGATGCAAATGGGCCAGAGGAGGTTGTCCAGCCATGTCCCCAGGTCACATGTCTCATGGCAGATTTTGGCTTGTGCAGGGTGTGGAGGGAGCTGGCGGTCACAGCACCCTGCCTGGTCCAGGTATGTAAAGAGCCCTGCAGAGGATGGCATGGGTGAGGAGCCAGCCCAGAGAGGAGGCAGAGCCAGGGAGAGGAGGAGCACGGTGGGGAGGGCTGTACCGCATCCTGTCCCGGACCACCCGGCTGCAGCCCAACCCCCGAAGTCCTGCCCTGTCCCTCTGCCTGAGCCCACAGGCTCTGGAGGGCAGAAGCCACCACTGACAAGTCAGCTCTCAGATACCACCTGTGCCAAACTCTCTGACCCTGAGCGCGGGCTCTGCTTTTCTCCGCCCAAGTGTTCATTCACAATGAGGAACCCATGACTGGAAGCGGTGAGGTTGGACTTCCTCCTGAGTACAGAACTGAGGTTTCAGGAAACCAACTGTTCTGCAAGTGTCTGCACCTCCATCATCCAGGCCTCCAACTCCTACAGCCACTGGAGCAGGGAGAAGGGA
>NW_022956984.1:0-799 GCF_012274545.1 Fukomys damarensis | reverse complement strand
CAGCCGAAAAGGCAGATGTGTCTCCTACAGTCTTCAGAGCATGTGGAAAATTAATGGCATCTAGTAAGTGATTTATTTATTGTCAGAGGTGTCTGATGAACCACAGAGCAACTGCCCCTTTTAATAACGAATACTCCCCAATATAGGCATTTGATCTCAAAGACTAAAAAAATAGATTCCTATTGAACAGTGTGAGAAAACTATATGATCATGACATGAGAATCTACTTACACTATTCATTTCTTATTTGTCTTTGATATTAAACAGAACACAAAATAAATAAAAGCAATATTTCTCTTCACACTCTCCTCTTACATGAACAACTATGCACTTGTGCTAAGTTCAGACTCTGGTCTTTAGATGGTTTGTATAGGCAATCCTGGGAAGGTGTGACCCCCTACAGATCATGCAGTATTTGCAGAGGAGGAGGAGGAGGAGGAGGAGGAGGAGGAGGAAGTGGAAGAAGTGAACTTCCTGTCCTTGCATATTCTGAAACTAACAAAGGCCGTATCATAAAACCACATGGGCCACACAGAGTGAGCCTTGGTGTCTTGGTGTGTTTTATGGTGCTATAATAGAAGCCCATACTCTGGGTTATTTATAATGAACAGAAATTTATTTGTCTCCTAATTCTGGAGACTAGGGAATCCAAGATGAGAGGCCACCCCTGAAGACAGCATTCTTCCTGAGTCAAAACATGGCCGAAGGCATCACATGGAGGACAGTCTCCTACAAGGAGGCAGCAGCTCCAGCACATCTGTAGCAAAATCCCTGTTAGGAGGGTGATGCCAGTGAGGAG
>NW_022956983.1:361-861 GCF_012274545.1 Fukomys damarensis | reverse complement strand
GAGGCTTGTGTGCACTCAGAGCTGCTAGGCACTCTGTTGGCCTGAAGGGCTTTTCTGGTACAATAGCCTCACAACAGTGTCTCAATCTCTACCAGGCAGAGAACTAAAAACCAAAAAGCAATAAGTTTTACTCATTATAAGATGTGGTCATCACTGGTAAACTCGCAGAGATGCAGGACCTTTCTCTGTGGAAAACTTCACCTTCAGGAAACTCACAGCTTTTGTTTCAAAGTGCTAAGCAGGGAAAGAAGCTTTTTCCAGGGGAAAGCTGCAGTTTAAATTGCAGCAGCACTCTGCAGAGTGCGTTAGTATACTAACCTAAAATTGAACCTATCTCAAAGTTTACAGAGTTCTGGAGGTTTCTGTGCACTCAGAGCAGCTAGGCACTCTCTTAGGCCTTAAGGGCTTTTCCGGTACAAGCGCCTCACAACAGTGTTTCAATCTCTGCCAGGCAGAGACCTGCAAACAAAAACAAATACAGTTGTACCCCATATAAGATG
>NW_022956983.1:0-232 GCF_012274545.1 Fukomys damarensis | reverse complement strand
GAAACACTCTACAGAGTGCATTTCTGCTGTAACCTCACACTGAACCTGTCACCAATATACAGAGTTCTGCAGGCTTGTGTTCACTCAGAGCTGCTAGGCACCCTCTTATAACTTAAGGTCATTTCTGGTGGAAGCCCCTCATAAAAGTGTTTCAATCTGAGCAAGGCAGAAATCTACAAAGAAAAAGGAATACATTTGGACTTCGTATAAGATGTGGACTTCACTGGTAAAG
>NW_022956982.1:0-202 GCF_012274545.1 Fukomys damarensis | reverse complement strand
GTAAAGTAAAAGGAGGAAAATGAAACTTAAAACGAGAGGGTTTAGGTCTCTCATAAAATTCCAGTTCTTCCATTTGCCACTTGTGTGACCTTGGGTAAATTGTTTAAAGCCTTTAAGGACATGTGCAAATACTGAATAGTTTGTCTGGTGTGAATAAACTATAATAGTACATAAGATCCTAATGATATAATGGACAATGTGA
>NW_022956981.1:0-700 GCF_012274545.1 Fukomys damarensis | reverse complement strand
AGTCACTTTCTTCATGGCTGGGACACAATACCTGGAACCTACAACCTGAAGAGAGGTTGATTTTAGCTCAGTTTTTGGAGGACTCACCACAGTTGGCTGGCTCCAAGGCGGGAAGGGCTGACAGGAGGAGCTGCTCACCACACGGTGGCCAGGAAACAGTGAGAGAAGGGAGGAGACACGGAGGTTCTGCACCCTCCCAGGTGATGCCCCCAGTGACCCGCCTCTCCTCACCGGCCCCGCTTCTTCACTCAGCTTTGAGTTCACCCACTGAGGAGGGCAGCTCCTCGACAAGGCAGTCACCTTTCATAAAGCCCCACTTCGGAACACACGAGGACGTTCTAGATCTAAACTATGTTCAGATACTGGAAGCTGGAGGTAGGAAGTGTCTGTGAGGCTAAAGGTGGGACTTCGCCACCTGAAGCTGCCAGGAACCGTTAAGACCTGGTGCCGCTCCTTTCTTCTCTCGCGGGCCACTGTGGGAGACTCCTTTCGTCCCGGGGTTTCAGAAGCGAGTGAAACATTCTGATGACCCCAGGTTTTTGTTGTGAGTATGGATCCCTGGGCTCCTCCCACAGTGGTCCCAGTTTAGCCAGTATAAGTGGAACATCAATAATCTGAAAACTGAAATCTGAAATGCTCCAAAAGCAGGCTTCTTCAGTTCTGACATGACACCATAAGCAGAAAATTCCACACTGGATCT
>NW_022956980.1:0-2031 GCF_012274545.1 Fukomys damarensis | reverse complement strand
AAAGAAAGAAAGAAAGAAAAAAGAGAAAGAAAGATTATAGATAGATATATAGAAAGATGGATCTGAAATCTGTGTTGATCAAGCATTTCTGGAAGGATGATCAGAAGGAAGGAATGGAGTCTGGCACCTGATTTCCCTATCATTTTCACGTTCAGGCAAATACTTGAAAAAGATAAACAGATCGAGGGCGACTAAGAATCCTATAGCCTGTCCAATTTCAGAGATCAGGACTTTAAAGATGCTAATACTTTACATTTCATCCATGCCTATAGTCACCGAAGACACACAACAGTGTGGTAATAGCACAGAATCCCAGTACCAAAGTATGGACTGAAAATCAGCCCACAAATCTTACTCTGCATGTCACGTGAAAGCTCGTCAAATTTTCTGGAAAGTTCAGCTCTAGTTGTTGGTGAAAGGCTGGGGCACTGACTTAGAGCAGCAGTTCTCTAATTTGAGTGCCCATCAGAATTACCTGAAAGGTGTCTGCAAACACTGAAGAATGAGCCCTCACCCCAGTTTCTGAATTCGTGTCTGGAGTTTGCATTTCTATCAAGTTCCCAGGAGCTGCTCCTACTGCTGTTCTAGGGACCACATTTGGAGAAACACTGGACTAGAAAAGAAACCAGACTGAAACCATGGCTCTATTTGTTTAATCTCACCTAAATTGCTTAGACTATCTAAGGCTTAGTTTCCTCACATGTAAAATGGAAACAGTTAAAGTACGAGTGTTTCAGTGTCACTGTGAAGATTAAAGGAGGGCATGTGGAGGAAGCCTTTGGCACTAGCTGGCACATGGTAAATCCAAGTCGGATGTAGGTAATTACTACTGCAGATCACTGGTGGTGAACCCATGGCACACATGCCACAGAGGGCTGTATGTATCATTGAAAGCTCTAAAAGGTTTACAATTAGTGCTATAGAATCAAAGCATATGGTCAGCAAACAATTCATCTTCCTCTAACCTTGCCATTCCAGTTATATGTCTTTTGACTCAGACAAGAAGTTTCACAGGACATTTGTCCAAGGATCAACCACTAGACAGTAGCCCCAAACGTTGAACCCTGAATCATATTGTGACAACTCTTTTGTGAGGTGCATGTTTTTGGATTTCCCTTCACTGCGCAACCCGCAGCTACAAAAGGAGAACCAGAGCTCTCAATGGATCTGTAGCCTTTCAACTCACCTCCTTCTGCCAGACTGAGGATGACTTGGAAGATGCTATTGCTGCCCACCACACTGCATGCACTTATTGGCTTATATTACTCCATGTACAGTGCTGATGTCAACGTGGTCTTATCTTCATGCTGAGCCACAGGATTCTTCAAAATATTTCAGTCCTGGTTGCTTGTGCCAACTTTGAAGCCTTCACAGTTACACAGGACATACTGTACTGCAGACCCATTCTAAACCTTCATTTGGAGTTGAGGTTCCACTGGCTTTGCAGTGATAGCCCTAGAGGACTGTCTGTGAGCAAAGCAAAGCCCTATAACTACCTAATCCCAGAGAATAAGATCCAAGGATCCCTAAAGAAAGGAGGCCAAATACAGGCAGGCCACAAAGAGGAAGGGAACCAAGCTTCCCCACTCTGAATCTGAGAGGGAGAGGTTCAGTGAGAAGAGGCCTTTAATCTGCGTGCTCAAGGCCCTAACCTAGCAGTATTTGTTGTCCACACTCATGGTCTGGCTTCTGGATACCACTAATCCCTTTTACATGAACTTTCCTCTTCTGAGACTAGTTTTGAGACTCTAGGAGCAACTGCAATGAATAATATAGCAAACGTATCTGCATTTTGTGGTGGTTCAAGTCCCTGTCACTACTGCACAAGACGTCGTAAAATGGGGGAAAAGCCTTATCAAGGTCATCAAAACCACAAGGATCATTCTTAATGGCTTCAACCATTGTTCCTGAAAGTAGCTCAACCTGACCATCTAGTCTAAACGGAGATACACCCACTGCATTCCTTTGCCATATCACTCCGATTTATTTTCTTACTATCAATCATCACTAACTGAAATTGAGTCTATAATG
>NW_022956979.1:0-251 GCF_012274545.1 Fukomys damarensis | reverse complement strand
TACTTTAAAAGTAATATTAACTAGGGCTGGGGATTTAGCTCAGTGGTTCTACCACCTGCCTTGCAAGCGCAGGGACCCAAGTTTGATCCCAGTTACCAAAAAAAAAAAAAAGTGATATTAAGTTAAAAGTTATTGTCTATGTCTTACAAATGAGCAATAGCATTTTGCTGTGCAGGTTCTTAACCTTCGGGATGCTATTTAAACTAAGAGTCTTTGATTCATTCTCCTCTTTAGGGCCACAGACCATAACA
>NW_022956978.1:0-217 GCF_012274545.1 Fukomys damarensis | reverse complement strand
CCTTCCCAGAGGGCGGTCCTCGACCTCCTCCACTGTGGCTGAGCCTAAGATGAAATCTCATGCTGATGCTCACTAGGAAAGCCGCACAGCGATACCCAGGTGCAGAAACTGTGAGGCTGTCACTCTCGGGAATCCTCATCCTAACCCCCACCCACAGCCTGACCCCAGGGGGAGGGACTTACCTTCCTACGTCATTCCGAACACTGAAGGTCACATG
>NW_022956977.1:0-286 GCF_012274545.1 Fukomys damarensis | reverse complement strand
TTTTTTTTTTTTTTTTTTTTTTTTTGGTACCGAAGACTGAACTTGAGTCCTTGCCCAACATAGGAAAGAAATGGAAGCCATAAAACAGATTCAAACAGAAATCCAGGAGATTAAAAACTCTATTGAAAGTGTTTGCAACAGAATAAAAGAATGTGAAGATAAGGGCCAGGGATTTAGCTCAGTGGGTCAGTGGGATTTCAACTATGTTATGTTCTGGAAAAAGAAAGCTACAAAGAGCAGAGAGATGGGCATGTCAGGGGTTGAGGGAGGGAGAGGGAGTTGGTAG
>NW_022956976.1:0-480 GCF_012274545.1 Fukomys damarensis | reverse complement strand
TGAAATGGGGATTTTCCTTCTTAATGGCCCATGGTTCTCACCCCTATGCAAGTCATGCAAGCACATTAAAGAACACAGATATTCTGACTCTCTTTCCTGAGTTTGGAGTTTCACTGCTTTGGGTATGGCCCAGGGAATCAACCTGTTTTGTTCACCCAATCTTCAGGTTACTCTGATGTGCATCTAAATTGGAGAACTATGGTCTCACACACTATTGAACAAGGAGTATCACTTGTTAGAGATTTGGAGGCTCAGGCTCCACCCCAGAACTGTGATATCAGAGTCTGCATTCTCACAAGGTCCTCAGGAAATTTTGTTGCATGTTAGTGTGAAAAGTATTAGCTTAAAGATCATTGTGCAGATTAAATGAGAGAATCCATCTAAGCTGTCTACAATGGTGCCTGGCACACAGGAAACTGTGAATTGAAGTTTGCTATTTTGCTTGGTACCTCTTCTATTATCTCATTGACTGAAAAACAA
>NW_022956975.1:0-338 GCF_012274545.1 Fukomys damarensis | reverse complement strand
TTGCTTCCCTCCTCCATTTCGAAAATGTTTTTGTAAATTTCAGCTCACTGATCCAGGTGGGAAAGTATGCTCTTTTTCCATATAATGGGAGCTGATTGGTTAGATAAAATGCTGAGAAGATGAAATCATAAAAATCATTCCTTAATTTATGTGACAGTATTCAGGCTGATAACTACCACCTCTTTTCTTGAAAATCCAGTCTGTCAAATAAGAAGACAATAATTAAATACACACAGTAACTTCTACTGCCTCCCATTTCCTTCCTGGTTTGTGGTACCTTTGCTACACAGTCAATGAGTAATTAGTGACAGTTTTCTCTGCATCTGGTCCTGTTCTTC
>NW_022956974.1:0-320 GCF_012274545.1 Fukomys damarensis | reverse complement strand
TCTTGTGCACATGCACACACACTTGTACATATACACACACACAGACTCTCACCACAAATATGGCCCTCGGGCAACATGTGCTTAATGGAGCACTAACAACAAGCATGACTTGGTGGCTGCTTTGGGGGGAGGCAGATGTTCAGCCTCCCAATCTTTGCTCTGTGACAGTTTCTATGTCACATATGCCATCACCAGCCTGACACATGTATGCCATCCTCCTTAATAACCCAGGGAGGTCTTGGGTCAGAGCTTCCCCTCAAGTGACTGACAGCCAGGGAGGCACCATACCTGCGCCAGAACAGTCAGCTGGAGTGAGAAGA
>NW_022956973.1:0-241 GCF_012274545.1 Fukomys damarensis | reverse complement strand
TTTTGTATCTTTCATCTTCCTCTATTTATATTTGGAGTTTCTCATGTAGAACATGTTATGCTACATTTAAACTTGTATGTCTGATTCACATGTACATTACGGTCTCAAGGTACATCCATTTTCCTACAAATGACTCCAATTTTGGAGTGGGCCGGATTCTGTTGTGTTTTGCGTGTTTTGTCATCTCACAATAAGCATAAAGCAGCATTCCCTAAATCTATTAGACTCTTATGCACTTTAT
>NW_022956972.1:0-249 GCF_012274545.1 Fukomys damarensis | reverse complement strand
ATGTACTTATAGGTTCAGCCTTCACATTGCACCTTTTTACCACTAAGAAATTTGAGTTAACTCAGAGTTACTAATGCAACATTTTATGCTGACATCCAGATTCTTCTTCCTTTTTCTAATGGAGAGTTTCTTTTGAGTCCGGTGTTGGTGTTGCACTTTTTTTGGGGAAGATACCTGTGATCGAAACTGGGACCTTGCACTTGGGAGGCAGGAGGTGGGAACCACTGAGCTAAATCCCTGCACCCCTGA
>NW_022956971.1:0-488 GCF_012274545.1 Fukomys damarensis | reverse complement strand
ACTAAAGGTATTTTCTGAGTGCTATTGCAGAAGAGTGAAGGGAGGCAGAGAAAAGGAGGACCAATGACAAACCCTGCAGGCCACCACCGTGCTTTAAGGTAGAGGGTGCAGACATGGTAGAGGAGACTGGGACATAGAAGGTGTAGATGTATAGTGAAACGTAAGTACTTAAAGGTAAGGGGGGACAGCGTTTACAGAAATAAGGAAATCAGTCAGTGCTGAGGATGTGTTGGTCAGAGCAGAATTGAGAGTTAATCCATAAACTGAATGTTGCAGAGGAGTTTGGCAAACCTTCAGGACAAACTCACAGGTGTGCTGGAGTAAGTGTTTGATGTACTTATTGGCCATTTGTATTTCTTCATCAGAGGAGTGTTAATTCATTTCATACAACTGTTTTGTGATTGGTTGTTTGTATTTGATAGTGTCTAATTTTTTGAGTTCTTTATATGTTCTAGATATCAGTTTTCTTTCAGAGTAATAGATGGAAA
>NW_022956970.1:0-226 GCF_012274545.1 Fukomys damarensis | reverse complement strand
AGGCCCCCAAATCTGTTTCCAGCTCCCCATTACCTCAAGAAGAGTTAAAATATTTTCACAGGGCATGCAGGGTCACAGGTTTTCCCTGCCCCACCTCCCCCGTGCCCACTTCTCCATCACCCAGCACAGCTCCTTGTGCATTGTATGCGTGAGCCCTACACAGCTCTCACGATTCAGTAAATGAGCTATGCTGCTTTTGCACATGCCTCCCGCTTCTTACCTGAGG
>NW_022956969.1:0-203 GCF_012274545.1 Fukomys damarensis | reverse complement strand
TGGTGATTCTGTCCATCATGGATGGGAAAGAGCTTGAGATGACTCAGAAGATGAGCTCTGAAGTTGACCTGAGTTGTTGACTGACAGTCATCTGAAGTTTATTCTGGAATAATACAATGATGCTGTCTCATTCTGAGTTGTAGCTGGAGATGGAAAAGTCAATTTAGGTAAATAGCCTGACCTCCTCAACTTTCCTGTAGCAC
>NW_022956968.1:0-1095 GCF_012274545.1 Fukomys damarensis | reverse complement strand
ATTGGTTGATTTCTTGATAGTAGCCATTCTTTCTGGGGTGAGGTGGAATCTCAGTGTTGCTTTTATTTGCATCTCTTGAACAATCAGTGATGTTTAAATTTTTCCATATGTTTATTTGCTATTTCTAATTCTTTGAGAAATGCCTGTTCATTTTAGATGTCCATTTTTGGATTGGGTCTTTAAATTAGGGAGGTCTGATTTTTAAAAGTTCTTTATATATTTTAGATATTAGACCTTTGTCTGAGGAAAAGCTGGTAAAATTTTTCCCCACATTGTGGGTTGTTTCTTCACACTCTTGGCTCTTGGTGTTCAGAAACTTTTTAATAAGAAGTGACTCCATTTGTTGACAATTTAACTTCTTTTCCCATCTTTCTTCCTTTTATTCCTTTCTCTTGTCTAATTGTTGTGGCTAATGTTTCCAAAACTATATTGAATAGGAGTGGTTATAGTGGACATCATTGTCTGATTCCTGATTTTAATGTGAAGAATTTCAGTTTTGACCACTTAGTATGATATTGGCTATTTGTTTTTTATAGATGGCTTTTATCAGGTTGAGGTAGAGACCATCTATTCCAGTTTTTTGTAGGATTTTTATCATGAATGTGTGTTGGATTTTGTCTAATGCTTTTTTTCTGCATCTATTGAGATGATCATGTGTATTTTGCCCCTAGCTTTATTAATGTAGTGCATTAAATTTATTGATTTGCATATATTGAACCATCTCAGCATGCCTGGAGTGAATCCCACTTGGTCAGGGTGTATGATCCTCTTGATGAAATTCTGCATTCTATTTGCCAGCATCTCATTAAGGATTTTTGACTCACAGTTTCTTTTCTTTTTTCTTTTTTTCTTTTGGTACTGGGGATTGAGCTCAGGCCCTTGTACTTGTGAGGCAGGTGGCAACACCACAGAGCTAAATACCCAGCCCCTTATTAAGGATTTTTGAATCTATGTTCATTAGTGAGATTGGCTGATAGTTCTGTTTTGTTGTATCTCTCTCTGTTTTTGTGATATAGGTGTTGCTTGCTTCCAAGAATGAATTTTGGAGTATTGCTTCCCTTTCAATTTCATCAAAGATTTTAAACAGTAGTGGCA
>NW_022956967.1:0-298 GCF_012274545.1 Fukomys damarensis | reverse complement strand
CAAAATTAAGAGAACCATCGTGAAATGGAGATGGAGTTTTGATTAAACTGTGCCTGAAGACACTCTCTCCATGACTTCTTATAATAAACTTTTGTGTGTAAAGTTTATTATCAAACCAGTGAATTTGTCCTTGGTAAGTACTGCCACCAAGGGTGTCCTCACAGATACAGAAATGTTAATACTATTAATACGTGTTCCTGCAGTGGCAAATACAGAAGACGAAGTCTAATTTGCTTAAGAAAAAAAAAAGCTAAAATTTTATTGGTTCAAATGAATGAAAGCCGGGCGTGGTGGCGCA
>NW_022956966.1:0-918 GCF_012274545.1 Fukomys damarensis | reverse complement strand
AATAGGTATCAGTCACCTGGGTCTTAACCTGGGTCTTAAGCCAGTCTTTCCAGGAAATATTCCTCGCCCCCACCTTTACTGAAAATCCTTGTACACTTGCTCTGTGACGTGCTCCCCCATTTGACCCTCATTTAATCAGTATTAACCTGGGTGACTGTACTTATAATCTTATTGGTTATTCACGGTCTTGCCCAACCTTGTAATTTTTCATTGGGCCTTACAGTTTTTTCCCACTTTGTACCCGCTTCACCACATGGCTTTGCTGTATAAAATATCTTTGGGAAGTGGGGTGAGTGGGCAACCCACTTTCCGGTCCCCTTTCTGTCTCTCTTTGACAGAAGCTTTCTTTCCCTCAATGAATTTTTCCTACTCTAAAAAAAAGAAGAAGCAAAAGGAAAAGAAGAAGGAGAAGGAGAAGAAGGTCTCTTATGGTTATTTCTAGCTTCTTTGGTTTTGTTAACCACTTAAACATGTGATAAACATAAATATTTCAAATTTAGTTCCAACTTTCCCAAATGATTTTAAAGTTTGTACAACACCATTTTTTGACTGATTCAGCTTTCTTTATTAGATTTGAAATTATACCATCATTCAAATAATGTATTCCAGTGTGATTTGAATTTCCAGGTCCACCTCAAACTCACAGAGATTCTTCTGCCTCAGCCCCAGAGTCCTGGGATTATAGGCATATGCCATTGTGTCTTTCTGAGAGTGTTTTAATTAATATAGTTTATGGCATATTATAATATCCCTATTCTTTATTTCTCTGAATTTTATAGATTTTTACTTTTTTCCTATAACTATAATAGTAGCTTGTGTTATTTTTAAAACTCTGCTGATATTTTTACAGAGTATACCAAATTTGCAAATTAGCCTAAATAGAATTAACACAATTATAATATTGATTTTTTTAATATC
>NW_022956965.1:0-1023 GCF_012274545.1 Fukomys damarensis | reverse complement strand
AAAAAAAAGCACTCAGTTTATGATACTTTGTTATGGCATCCCTAGGAAACTAATACAGAGCTCATCCTGTAGTCATGGGGCTTTGATATTCATTTTTGCATCATTTACTAGCTCACATTTCTCTTTGAACAAGCTTGGCTTCGCTCAGAGACTGTGCTGTAAGAATCCTTCTATAGGTGCATGGTGATGCACATCTGTAATCCTAGCATTTGGGAGGCTGAAGCGGCCTGAGTTTGAGGCCAGCCTGGGCTACATAGAGAGTTCAAGGCCAGCCTGAACTACATAGCATGTCCCTGTATTAAAAAACAACAACAACAAAAAAGTCTTTTGCTAGTCGTCGTCTTTGTATCTCCAGTGCCTCAGACAACATCCGTGTTGAATAGGCACTCTGTGAACACTGTTGAATACAGTGGAGTTTCTTTTTATTCTTTATTTTGTTTCTCTCAGTTTCTTATCAGAACTTAGATATCAGAGCTTCATAACAAGACAGGATATTTATTTCAGTTTTGAAAAGAGCCCAAGAGTTTATCTGAGGATAATTTATGCACTGGAATCCTTTGGAAACTCCTGAGCACAGATAACTCACTTTAGCTTCTTCACATACAGTCTCTTGTGACATCTTTCGTGATGGGTTCTCATGAGGCAGACACCAGACAGGGTTTGGGGTTCAACATGTTTATTAGAGAGCAATACCATTGAGAGGAAGGAAGAACAATACTGGACAAAAGAAATCAAACTGTGATGCAGTTCTGACAGTCCTTGGCCAGCCTGTAAATGAGCTCTAGGGAAGTGACACCAGTCAAAGTGTGCCCTTTATACCGAAGTGGACAGGGCTTCAGTCCTTACCAGCTGCCCCAGGAAGGTCAGAACTTGGACAAGATGACTCTGCAATTAAAGCTGACTTTGAAGATAGAGATAGTTAGATAGACAGACAGACAGACAGACAGACGGGTCATCTGCTGATTCCAACTCCTCCTTTTGGGGAGCAAGTCTTTCTTTGAAAGAGAACCTGGGTGACTCATC
>NW_022956964.1:0-302 GCF_012274545.1 Fukomys damarensis | reverse complement strand
GTGATTTGATTCTCTGTACAAAGAAGCTCTGTGCAGAGTTTGCGGTTTAATGGTCACAAGATGCTAGCAATGCTACATTCAGTACATGTAACATTTTTATTTATAAATCTTAAACGTTTAAACTTCAAAAAATGAAACGGATATAACAAAACTTCAGAATGTCAAAGGAACTCTTTCTTTTATAACCACAGAGAATCCCTTCCTCCTTTCTATAACCCCATATCCTACTCTTTGTCACACACACACACACACACACACACACACACACACTAATGCTAGACTCTATGAGTGCCCACACTACC
>NW_022956963.1:0-776 GCF_012274545.1 Fukomys damarensis | reverse complement strand
TCATAAGTAAATTTTTATGTACTTTTCTCCTTTTTTTCACATATGCTTGTTTTTGAAAAGGAGCATTTCTCGACATTTTCACAGGAATACTAAAAAATGAAAAGTTTTAATTTTGCTCAGTTACAGTAATAATTCCATTCTATTTGTTGTTCTTGTCAATGTCTATTTTGTGATCTTAATTAAAAATTGATCCCACTGCACAGTAATATTTTGAGATA
Organism: Fukomys damarensis; assembly: GCF_012274545.1. NCBI lineage: Eukaryota > Metazoa > Chordata > Mammalia > Rodentia > Bathyergidae > Fukomys > Fukomys damarensis. The sequence goes on along the minus strand of NW_022956963.1, from coordinate 558 downwards.
TTTAAAGTAATTTCAGGAAGTACATATTTATAATTTTCAAGTGATGTGCGATGAGGCAATCCCACTTTTTAGCTTTGATATTCAGAATTTATTATTTTAAAAGTTATTGACTGACTTCCCAATATTATAATATGATGTATGATCTTTAAAGTTTTTCACTACAGTGTAAAAATCTATGAAATCCTAAGACATTCATTTCTATTAGTCTTTACAGTCAAGTGATTTTGGGATTGTTGCTAAAGAACTGGAATGGTATGAAGTAATTAAGATTGTTTTCCTCCCCACAGAATGTCAAGAGTAAAGAAGCAGTCTCTTTATTCAAAAAAACAGTGGTAAAATACAAGTTGCAGAAGTTTGCTCTGAACAAAGCCTATTTATAAAACAGACATCAGCCCCATTTCATCTCTGTGATTTGTTTCTGAAATCATCCACATTCTCACTAACATCCTCGCTGCTGCTCTCTACAGCGCTCATTTATTCATTCAGTCTGGCCCTTCTCATGTGTCTGTGTAAGTTCCCACATGAGCACGTTGCCCTGTGATTATGTATTTATGCTTT
>NW_022956962.1:0-357 GCF_012274545.1 Fukomys damarensis | reverse complement strand
TTTCCCTACCCCTCCCACTTCCTCTACTCTTTTAGACCTATTCTTCCTATTACACAATATCAATCATACATTTTGATCCTTATGAAGTAATATTATTTATCCACAGAAACAAGCATATATGAGAAACGTTATCAGAAAACTACACTGAATTTTATTCTCCTGCTAAAAATGAGTGTCCTTCACAAAAAATTCACAGTGTATGGAAGTCATGTGTTTTGATCTTACAGAGAACTGGGAAATTTGGAAACACATCTTTGTTTTATATGCAAACAAAAACTAACCACAGGAAAATAACTTCAACTTCTGACTGAATTCATCCCATAGATGCAATATGATGGGATACATGCAGGAGGCAAT
>NW_022956961.1:0-230 GCF_012274545.1 Fukomys damarensis | reverse complement strand
AAAATTCAACCTTTTCAGTGAAAATTAAAATTTTGAAAAATTATCTGTCACCATATGCTTGACAGCTTCCCCAAACTTCAAGACTTTCATGATAGAATTATGTGATATTAATGAATGCGATGTTTTGATAGCATATACTGAGTTATATCAACATTTTTAAGCATCTCCATTGCTCAGTGGACAAATATTTTTGAAATGATATAAAATATTACAAAACAATGCATTCATAA
>NW_022956960.1:0-208 GCF_012274545.1 Fukomys damarensis | reverse complement strand
CAATGATTTTCTTTAAAATCAAAACAATTGGAAGGATAAAACACTTTTTGGTTACTTAATTATAAGAAAGGTTTTGAAAAAATGGATTTGTAAGTGTTTTTAAATTTTATTTTATTCTTACATGTCTCCAGCCCATGAAGCTTACACTCATCTTAAGGAGTTGGTACATGTACTTAACACATCTTGATTTTTTTTAATTCCCTTTTTC
>NW_022956959.1:0-248 GCF_012274545.1 Fukomys damarensis | reverse complement strand
GACAGGGGCTCTGCTCCCTTCGAGGTAGGGGGACAGACGGTGGGGTCGGCAGCTCCCAGAAAGTTTGCCTCCGCCCCACCAACACCCACGGGGCTCCCACAAAAACGCCTTCAAGCAGGGCGTGGTGGCCTATGCCTGGCAGTCCAGCACTTTGGGAAGCTGAGGCAGGAATTACCTCAAGTTCTAACCTACCTGGCCAACTGAGGGAGACCCTATAAAAAATAAAAAGGGCCGGGGATACAGCTCAG
>NW_022956958.1:0-267 GCF_012274545.1 Fukomys damarensis | reverse complement strand
TTCAGAGGAGTTAGAGTGGACCCCAAGAAGGCAAGTGCCAATCCTAATCCTTATAATCTGAGAATGTAGTCTGACTTTGTAATTATTTGCAGATATAGTAAGTTAAGGACATTGAGACTAGATCATTTTACAGTTTTACAGTTATCCCTAAATCCAATGACAAGGATTCTCACAACGAACACAAGATAGATAGATACATAAAGGAGAGAGGTATGGAAAAATAGGAGTGATTGGAGTAGTGCAGAAATCCAAGGAGCATCTGAAGCC
>NW_022956957.1:0-213 GCF_012274545.1 Fukomys damarensis | reverse complement strand
CCATGCAGCCTACAACAAACATTGGTAAAGAATAGACGATAAAATGAAGGTCTTGGCATCAAGTAAATTTGATTCAAGTAATGGCTTCCAGAAAAATTCCAATTACATATGCCCCCTTTTCCTGTAAAGTTTGGTTAAATTTTCCAGCCATGTTTTTGTAGTAACTGCACTTGCTGAGCCACAATTTTAGAATTTTCTAAAAACAGTTGCTTA
>NW_022956956.1:0-224 GCF_012274545.1 Fukomys damarensis | reverse complement strand
GTGAGAATGGAAAAGAGTAAAGGAATTTAAATGAAGGGAATAGCGTAAATAATACATGAGTGATATGGGCAGTAAGATTTCTATAGCAACACTTTTAGAAGTAGACTATTGCAAATGTTATAGTGATTAATATATTATATAATAACATTCCTAGAAAATATTTTTAGAAATCACTAAATTAGATCATTTTTAATGTTTTATATAATGTGAGTTGTACCAATGAT
>NW_022956955.1:0-382 GCF_012274545.1 Fukomys damarensis | reverse complement strand
ACACAGGCAAAATTCAATACTCAGGTACTTGAAATTCAACAATATACCTAACCTCATACCTAAACTTAACACTAAGCATCATACTCACCCTTCAAACTTCATGTACTTGAATTGGAACACTATCCCTAAACCTAACTCTAACCCTAAACATCATACCCACCCTCCAAAACTCAGAAACATGAATACAAACCTTAACATCAACCATAATCCTAGTCCTCATACCCACAATCTGATACCCAGGTACTTAAATTCCTACACTATTGCAAACCCTAAAGTTAACACTATCCCAACACTGGCCATCAAACCCACACTTCAATATGCAGGTTCTTAAATTCCAACACTATTCCTAACACAGTCCTAACCTGAAACCTAATCCTTACCC
>NW_022956954.1:0-233 GCF_012274545.1 Fukomys damarensis | reverse complement strand
GTCTCACGGCAGGAGATCTGACAGAATGTACTCTATACATAACCCATGCAAACCCTGGATCACCGGATGGTATGTGCATAAACAGAACCCTAGAGACCATGTCATCACTATCTTTCTCTTCCTTCTTCCCTCTCTTCTCTCCGAGCCAGTCATATCGAGTTTCCTGGGCCACCTTCCATGAACATCAAGGAATGCAGCAGAGACGAACAGCACATTGACACCAGCAGTGCCGC
>NW_022956953.1:0-385 GCF_012274545.1 Fukomys damarensis | reverse complement strand
GCAGCAGAGGGCAATCGGAGCGGCCACTGTGCGGGCTTGGTGCTTAGCGCAGCTGTGTGGGCTGACGGTGGACCGGAGCCCTCTGCCTTAACTCTCAGCAGTACTCCAAAATCGCCTGCACACCCTCCTGTCTTCACAGGGACAGCACCCGTCCACACGGTGAACCCCCATTCCTCACCCTGCTCTGGCTTCATCATAGCAGCACGTGTGTCCCCCCGCATCAGTGACGGGACCTCGGTGCTCTCGGGTGGGACGGAGGTCCGCTGAAGGGTGTCAGCTCGGTCTGGTTTGAGGTCTGAGGCCAGCAGAGTGATGCAGGAAGGCTGGGTGTCTGCTGATGGCCAAGCAGAGTCCCGAGGAGCCATATCCCCATGGTGTCTCACAC
>NW_022956952.1:0-200 GCF_012274545.1 Fukomys damarensis | reverse complement strand
AGCGAGGCTGCAGAAGTGGGCCCGAGGGTGTGCGTCTTCGTGTTGTTTTCACTGCACATTCTGTGCGTCTGTCTGGGAGGACTGAGAGGCCAAGTGAGCTTAGGTGGTCTCCCCAGGAGTAGGATGAGAAGGGGCAGTGACCCATTTCGGTTCACAGGAGCGGAGTTGGTGGGCACCGCAGAGGTTGGCAGGGCGCCTGT
>NW_022956951.1:0-648 GCF_012274545.1 Fukomys damarensis | reverse complement strand
AAAAAAGGTAGAAACAGAGAACATTTAGGAGATGTTCAGTCATTGAAGTAAGAGTTGGTGGTGGGTTGAATCAGAGTGGTAGTTGTGGAGGAAACAAGTAATTGGATTTGGGCATACATGTCTTTGTAAAGACAGGGGTGGCAGGATATGGGGATAGAACTGTATGTATCCAATGTATAAGTCAAAAATTCAGCTCCTAAATCAAAGAATAATTCTTTTAGCTGTGAAAAAGGCCAGATATATAAAGGGCAGCCAATATGTATAGTGAATGTTTAAGTTAGAAAAATGCACTGCCTTAGTTACTTTCTTATTGTTGGTTCAAAATATGTGACACCCACAAGTTATGGTGGAAGGGTCTGTCTTATTTCCAAGTTTGGAGAGGGTTCAGTCCATGGTTGGTTCCAGGTGGCAGCAGAGCAGAAAGGCATGGCAGAGGAGGCAGTTCATGATGTGGCAGGCAGAAAGCACTGAGCCTTTCTTTCTTATTTTTGTTCCATCTAGGCTATGTCTATTGATTGATGCCACCCAGGTGTGTCTTACCTCTTCAGTAAATACATTATCTATTGTAAAAACTATGATAAACGAATCTGTGTACTAATCCAGTATCAAACCTATGATTTAGTCACTCCCAAAACCCCAGCAGAAAGA
>NW_022956950.1:0-1927 GCF_012274545.1 Fukomys damarensis | reverse complement strand
ACTTTGCAGAGGGCTTCTGCAGTTTAAAGTGCTGTTTTCCCCGGGAAACAGCTTCTCTCGCCGCTTAGCCGTTTAAAGCGAAAGCGGTCAGTTTCATGAATGTGAGGTACTCCACAGAGAAAGGAGCTGCAACCCCGTGAGTTTACCAGTGAAGTCCACACCTTATGTGGAGTACATCTGTATTCCTTTTTGCTTGTAGGACTCTGCCTGGCAGAGAATGAAACACTGTTGTAAGGCACTTTTAGCAGAGATGCCCTTCAGGCCTGAGAGTGCCTAGCAGGTCTGAGTGCACACAAGCCTCCAGTGCTCTGTAAACTTGGGGATAGGTTCCGTTTGTCGTTACAACACAAACGGACTTTGCAGAGTGTTTCTGCGGTTTAAAGTGCAGTTTTCCCCGGTAAGCAGCTTCTCTAGCCACTTAGCTGTCTAAAGCGAAAGCGGTCAGCTTCATGAATGTCAAGTACTCCACTGAGAAAGGTGCTGCAACTCTTTGAGTTTACCAGTGAATTCCACACCTTATGTGGAGCACAACCGTATTCCTTTTTGTTTGTAGGTCTCTGCATGGCAGAGATTGAAACGCTGTTGTGAGGCACTTTTAGCAGAGAAGCCCTTCAGGCCTAAGAGAGTGCCTAGCAGCTCTGAGTGCACACAAGCCTCGAGAACTCTGTACACTTGGGGGTAGGTTCCGTTTGATTTGAGAACACAAATGCACTTTGCAGAGGGCTTCGGCAGTATAAAGTGCAGTTTTGCCCGGGAAACAGCTTCTCTCGCCGCTTAGCCCTTTAAAGCGAAAGCGGTCAGTTTCATGAATGTGAAGTACTCCACAGAGAAAGGTGCTGCAACTCTGTGAGTTTACCAGTGAATTCCACACCTTCTGTGGAGTACAACTGTATTCCTTTATGTTTGTAGGTCTCTGCCTGGCAGAGTTTGAAACACTGTTGTGAGGCACTTTTAGCAGAGAAGCTCTTCAGGCCTAAGAGATTGCCTAGCAGCTCTGAGTGCACACAAGCCTCGAGAACTCTGTATACTTGGGGATAGTTTCAGTTTGACTTGCGATCACAAACGCACTTTGCAGAGGGCTTCTGCATTTCAAAGTGCTGCTTTCCCCGTGAAACAGCTTCTCTCACTGCTTAGCCATTTAAAGCGAAAGCAGTCAGTTTCATGAATGTGAGGAACTCCACAGAGAAAGGAGCTGCACCCCAGTGAGTTTACCAGTGAAGTCCACACCTGATGTGGAGTACACCTGTATTCCTTTTTGTTTGTAGGTCTCTGCCTGGCCGAGAATGAAACACTGTCGTGAGGCACTTTTAGCAGAGAAGCTCTTCAGGCCTAAGAGAGTGCCTAGCAGCTCTGAGTGCACACAAGCCTCCAGAGCTCTGTGTACTTGGGGATAGGTTCAGTTTGACATTAGAACACAAACGTACTTTGTGGAGGGCTGCTGCGGTTTAAAGTGCAGTTTTCCCCGGGAAACAGCTTCTATCGCAGCTTAGCCATTTAAAGCAAAAGCGGTCAGTTTGATGAATGTGAGGTACTCCACAGAGAAAGGTGCTGCAACTCTGTGACTTTACCATGAAGTCCACACCTTATGTGGAGTACAACTGTTGTCCTTTTTGTTTGTAGGTCTCTGCCTGGCAGAGATTGAAACACTGTTGGGAGGAACTTTTAGCAGAGAAGCCCTTCAGGCCTAAGAGAGTGCCTAGCAGCTCTGAGTGCACACAAGCCTCCAGTGCTCTGTATACTTGGGGATAGGTTCCGTTTGTCGTTACAACACAAACGGACTTTGCAGAGGGTTTCTGCGGTTTAAAGTGCAGTTTTCCCCGGTAAGCAGCTTCTCTAGCCACTTAGCTGCCTAAGGCGAAAGCGGTCAGTTTCATGAATGTCAAGTACTCCACTGAGAAAGGTGCTGCAACTCTTTGAGTTTACCAGT
>NW_022956949.1:0-203 GCF_012274545.1 Fukomys damarensis | reverse complement strand
TTCTAAGATAATTGGATAGTGACATATCATAAGCACCTATAACATTGATGGCAAACTTATGGCATGTGTGCTGCAGCTGGCTGTTATCACTGGAAGCTCTAAAAGGTTTGCCAGCTCTGACCTAAAATGTATCAACCTTTGCCACAGAAAAGATGTCTCTACTTATAGTACAAACTAACACAAACTAGATATTTGACATACAG
>NW_022956948.1:0-796 GCF_012274545.1 Fukomys damarensis | reverse complement strand
TTGTGCTTCCTTCCCATGCTGCTTATTTCAATTTGGGAAGTATTTATTGATCATCTGTTGAGTGGTAGAATGTGCTAAGTGCTGTCAGGTGTTGACATCCAAAGGACTCTTCTATTGATCATGACTTGGGAAAATAGACTCTGAAGTTCAGGGACCAACACCCACAGAACAATGCAAAGTCAATATGTGAATAGTTGCTAAGCTGTGCAGTGTTGAATGCCACCACAGGCTCTAGGCAGCTATAGGAGACAGGCTCAATGGAATTACTTTTTTTAAACAGATTTAAGATGGACTTTCAAGACAGGTCAGCCCGGAGTGGGTGAGGAAAAGAGTGAAAGGAAGGTATGACAAGAGACAGAGGCAAGAGGTGACATCTGTATGGGTCAAAATCCTGGGCTGACATCGTCATTCTACCTCCTGCTGTAGTGGGGTGAGCAATTTAATTAGCAAGAGGCCAAGATGCCTCATTTGAATAACATGAAAATCTTGCAGGATTGCTGTGAAGATAAAATGAGATTAAAAATCTCTGTATTTATACATCTTTTTCTCTCTTGAGGGAGGTAGATATCTATTCTCTGGATAATATCATAAGCTGCACAAATGCACACTGCCTCTTTTTTACCCTTGAAGATCCATTGCCTCAAGTCCTTGTCCTGCTCTGACGTTGCAATGTAACTTTAATGGGCAGCAACCTTACATACTCTTGCCCTCTCTCTTCTGGCTGCTATTAGGCAAGGAAGAGTTTCCCAGGAGATGGGTGGGTGAGAGAGAAGGGAGGGCAGTTGCTTCTCTTTCT
>NW_022956947.1:0-218 GCF_012274545.1 Fukomys damarensis | reverse complement strand
ATGACTTCTTTTAAATTTGGATTCTGGGACTTAATTGGCCAATAGAATACAGAGGTGGCACAATCCATTTTCTAAGCCTAGGCTTTTCAAAATTGGGCACTTGCAATTTGTCTTCTCAGGTTATTGCTCTTAAAACCCAGCCACTCCATGGAGAAACCCCTTCAAGAGATGCAATAGCCCATCCTACCTTGTCCACTAGGAAAATGAGCTGTCTGGGA
>NW_022956946.1:0-313 GCF_012274545.1 Fukomys damarensis | reverse complement strand
GAGTCTCAGAATTAGCACTGCCTGAAAAGATGAAAGTGCAGAGCCTGAGTGGCACAATGGTTTGCTGAACTTCATGGGAACAGTCTCTAGACTCCCTAACAGCTCAGGCCTTGAGCGCCATAATCCATAAGCACTTCTGCAAGGACAGAGCACAACATCGCAATCCACCAGCTGTTACTCAAACAGAGTTAACAGAGCTAAGGAGGACCGATTCTGTATTAAAGCCAGATTAAGCATGGACGCACTTTAGATTGTACATCCCTAGACACCATAGTAAGTGCATGGAAGAGATTTTTTAAAAGTCCAACATGAC
>NW_022956945.1:0-459 GCF_012274545.1 Fukomys damarensis | reverse complement strand
GGGGGGGTCTAATTTTTTTGAGTTCCTTATATATTCTAGAATTAATCCTCTGAGGAATAGCTTGGGAAATATTTTGTCGTTCTGTGGATTGTCACTTCACTCTGTTGTTATTTCTTCTGCTGTACACTTTTTAATTTGATAAGATCCCATTTGTTGACTCTTACATTTTTTCATAAGAAAGGGGCAGCATTCCAGCTCAACCTTTGCCCCTTATAGGGACAGGCAGGATCCAGTGAACCCGGTGGCTGGAAATGAACACAGCAATTCAGGGTGGCGATAAATTCTGCAAATTCATTGAAATGTCTTGATTGAGGACAAACTGAATCTCTCTTGGTCCAAAAAGATTCTGAAAGTCCAGGGAATTGCTGCATTGGGCGGTTTCAATTATGTACCTAGAATTTGTGTCATGTCTGGACTTGTTCCTGTCAGGGTTTCTGTAGTTCACGAAGGGACTGTTGA
>NW_022956944.1:0-216 GCF_012274545.1 Fukomys damarensis | reverse complement strand
CTAATCTTTCCATGAAAATGTACTTTCAACCTCTACCACTGAGCGACGTATACCCTCTCCTTCTGCCACACTTTTTTTTTAACTTTACATTTTTTTCTTACTGTATGATTGCAGTACATAACGATTACACTCTTCGTGGGGGGAATCCGAACACATGTATAGCACATTTTAATTCTTTTTTCATTCCCTTACCTTCCCTCTTTCCTCCATCTCTTG
>NW_022956943.1:0-546 GCF_012274545.1 Fukomys damarensis | reverse complement strand
CAGCCAGATTCTCAGCATTTCGGCCTCTGTTGCCCAACACGGCCGGCATCAGGAGGATAGGGGTTTCTCATTGTGTTCACCCGGGCACATCTTGATCCCTGAGAGCAGCAGGCACTGACATGAAGTCCTTCCACGGTGTTTGCCTCAGCAGCCCTTTTCTTGTATCCTAGGGTCAGCCTGGTCCTCTGTGCAAACCCAGATACTCTCTCAGGAACAACAGACTTCCCTGGGGGTCTCCCCAACACCAGGGAAAGCAAGAGGCTGGTGCAGGGGCCCCACCACCACTTTGCTGTGGTCTGGAACATCTCCCAGGGTGATGAGGGCTCGGCCCCAGTCTGTGGTACTAGCAGGGGTCGGGAACCTAAGGGAGGCGGAGTCTAGTGGGAGGAAGTGAGGTCATGGGGGCACGTGTAGTGGGAGAACGTGAGGTCACTGGCCCATGATATCAGGACCCTGTCCCTTTTTATTTTTTGTAGTGGTGGAGATTGAACCCAGGGCCTCAACTCTGCTGGGCAAGTGCTTACCACTGAGCTAAATCCATAGCTC
>NW_022956942.1:0-204 GCF_012274545.1 Fukomys damarensis | reverse complement strand
GATTCTCACTGTAGTTCTGGCTAAAAGCAGCTAGGGTACCTATGCCACATTTTGAATGTTGGGCTGCCTTGAAATTTCCTCCATGAGATTAATTAGATTGCTACACTTAATCTTAGTTTCCTTCAAAGTCTCAGGACATGTCCAGATTTAGACAAATTCTTTGTTATAGTGTAATACCCATGGCCTCCATAGTCCAAATGCCAA
>NW_022956941.1:0-239 GCF_012274545.1 Fukomys damarensis | reverse complement strand
ACTTATTTCTTTCTCCTATCTAACTGCTCTGGCTAATGTTTCCAGAACTACATTGAATAAAGGAGGTGACAGTGAACATCCTTGAGCACTTCTTAAAGGACAATATTGAATGATATAAAACTTACTCAGGGTTGTAAGGGGAAACAAACTACTCCCTAGGCTCTTAAGTAGGGGGGAAAAAAAAGCTATTGTGGTATTAGCACTTGAACTTTGAGATCATTGTACATGAGTCCAATGTC
>NW_022956940.1:0-1072 GCF_012274545.1 Fukomys damarensis | reverse complement strand
GGTGAAGACTGGCGCTTCTCTGAAGAAACAGAAGCAGATCTGTCCTCCGCCATTCATACCATCCAGCTGACAAGCCACACTAGAGGGGTCTGCCACACCTTGGGGTGTGGAATAGCCAAGCCCATTTAGCTGAGCTTCTCTTACTCAAGTCAGCACAATGAATCAACCACCACAGACCTCTATCTACTTAGGGTTCCAGAGGCTTGAAGGAGGTGTTTTAGGGGCTCTCCGAGGGGAAACAGGCCACTTCCAACATCAGTGAGGTCTGTCCTAGCTGACAGGTGTAGAGATGGGGCCGCTCTGCACCGCGGTGTGTCTTAGTGATGCTCTTGGGTGGCACAGAACTTGGCTTGTATTTAGTGATGCGCAGATGCGTTTGGATTTGGTCACCTACCCACTCAGCCCTGTTAGCTCTGTTACGAGGTCCTGTTGTTTCTTCATGTGTCCACTCTGAAAACTACTTGGCATGTATCACCTATAAACTTGAAATGGGTTCAGTAATTGTTTAAAGTTCCATAATGGGGAGGATTGACGTCCCTCAGTCATCTGAAGTCTGGCCTGCACCCTGTCATTGCTGAAACCATTGTACGTATGTGTGTATGCAACTCTTGGGACAAACAGAAAAATAATGCCCAGGCTGGTAAATACCTAGAATTTCATAGCAGGCATCTGAGTTGAGGCAAGTGCTTCCAATTCCATTCCGTGTAGTATTTCAGGTAGTCGCATGCTCCTGTCAGATTGGGAAATTCTTACTTTAATTTCTGGGACTGGTTGGCTGCTTTTCTCTAGGATTTCTCCAAAACAGAGAGCTGAAATCCTAGATTCAGTAAAACTTCATGTATGCATCCTTTATACTGTATTTTTTCACGAATCCTAGAGAGTTGTGAAGAATGGAAAACATTTTCGTCAGTATAGTGCTCTTTGGGTCAGCAGACCTTTGGATGCCACGGATTTTTAAAGCAGAGTTGACGTAACAAGTCGTACTTTCTGCTAGGCTAAAACTTCTCAATCTCTTGTGTCTCCAGATCATCTTTGACAATAAAGCTCACAGTGGCAAAATCAAAATCTATTT
>NW_022956939.1:0-249 GCF_012274545.1 Fukomys damarensis | reverse complement strand
TTTCAGTGAAATTGAAAGGGAAGCAATACTTCCAAATTCATTCCTGGAAGCAAGTGTTACTTTCATTCCAATACCAGTTAAAGACCCAACCAAAAAAGAGAACAATAAGCCAATCTCCTTAATGAAAATAGATGTAGAAATCATCAATAAGATACTGGCAAACAGAATACAGAGGGTCATCAAGAGGATCATACACCCTGACCAAGTCAGATTTATTCCAGGGATGCAAGGATGGTTCAACATATGTAA
>NW_022956938.1:0-283 GCF_012274545.1 Fukomys damarensis | reverse complement strand
GAAGCAGAGTCAAAAGGTAGAAGGATCCAGGGACCTAGACCAAAGAGCTCCACATTAATCTAGAAAAACAGTTTGGGATTTTATGAGTGTGAGAAATAAGCTTGTTCTACACCACTGAGATGTTAGAGCTTACCTGTTATAGCAGGTAAACTAGTGTTATCAGTACCCCCATTATCTTAATTTATATGTTATATAAACATTTGCTTCCAATATACTAAAAACATCACTTTCTCAGTGAACTGTGAGTTTCTTTGAAACAGGGACCCAGAATAGATATCAAATA
>NW_022956937.1:0-219 GCF_012274545.1 Fukomys damarensis | reverse complement strand
GTAGTTTGAGCGTATTTTTTCCAATTAATATTCCTGTTGTAATCCAGAGAGGTACTAAACAATCGTTGTTTAGTCAACCTGGTATAGTATTAAAGGAAACACGTTTTGATATGCTCTTCCCAGTTAGAATTTGTTAATGAACAGAAAGCTTTAATCCTATTGTAGCTATAGAACGAATAACTTGAGCCATTCATAATGTCTTTACATCAAAGACATTGT
>NW_022956936.1:0-544 GCF_012274545.1 Fukomys damarensis | reverse complement strand
TAGGCAGCAAGCACTCTTCTGAGGACTTGTAGACCAACTGTGCTCTGGCCCTGATCCTCGGCGACACCTTGTGGATGTTTTAAGGATCCTTGGCATGGAAAAGCGCTTTCTTCAAGTACAAGTCCCACAGTGGTCTGTGGAGTAGTGGTCAGCAAGCGGCAAGTCTATGCCCTCCATGAAGCTGATGCTCACGGCTACCATGAGGACCACTGGGATACACAGTCAATGCACCCTGGTCCCTACCTCGCCCTGGTGAACACAGGTCCAGGGATTCGAAAGTAAATAAGAAGTCCCTTGGCCTAGCCTTCAAATGGAAGAAGGTAGGAGTGGCCAATCAAGCCTCAGTGAGCCTGCATTCCATCTTAGCTGCCTCGCACAGAATGATTAGAACCCCTTAACAGCTGCCAGAGTCGTGACTCATACCTCTCTGCGGGTCATAAATTTTGGGCACTACCTAGCTGGCCAGTCAGACAGCCCTCAAGGCCTTCGCCTCTTTGGTATGTTCAGGGTCTATTGCCCACAGCAGGGAGACTGTCACCAAGCC
>NW_022956935.1:0-660 GCF_012274545.1 Fukomys damarensis | reverse complement strand
TGGTACTTGTAAAGTATACAGTTACAGTTACATTCATCATTGAGATCTTGTACCTTTACATGTTAGATCTTGGTTCTCATTTTTTCTCCATTCCCCTGCCCTCCCTTCGCCTCCTCCCCCTCCCCTATTTACAATGACTTTGTTTCCATTTTTTCCTTTTCTCATATTTTTCCCTTATTTCCTTTCCCCTACCCTTCCCACTTCCCCTATGCCTTTAGCCCATTTTTTCCTATTTCACATGATCAGTTATACAATTTGGATATTATTGACACTTTTTTTAAATTTTTCACACTAGAGAAACGATTTGGTATTTACACATGTGTGTCTTATTAATTTCATTTAAGAGTATGGCCTCAATAGTCTTTTAATGAATACAAAATAACTTCTATTATTCCTAGCTTCTATTTGCCCTTTTAATGGCATAAGGCTAAAATAGTTGGAGGCATTCAGTACTAGTAAAACAGGCACTCAGTGGAAACAGTAAGCTCTAAAAAGCCTCAATAATGCAACCTGGCTTTCTTTTTTTTCAAAAGTTACTACATATTTGTGATACATAATGAATACATTCATTATGGGAAGTTGGTACCCATATCTTTATCATCCTTTTTACTTCCCCTCTCCGACCCTCCATCCCCTCTCCATCCCTACCTCCCTTTCCAC
>NW_022956934.1:0-331 GCF_012274545.1 Fukomys damarensis | reverse complement strand
ACTGACAAGTACGGTGAAAGTTTGTGTGAATATTCAGGGTTCACGAAACTACCTAGTTATCCTCCAATACTAACAAGAATATAGGTGCGATATTTCTACAAAGTTGAGAGAGAATGGAGGAGCCACATTGAGAAGGGCTACCTTATTCACGGACCTCATTATCTCAGGAAATCCCATTTGAATGAGTGCACCGCTATCTTCTTCATTATGTGCAAATCCAGAGCTACGGCGCAAAGAGATGGGCTTCAGTGATTCACAATGTAATTATAAGTGCCACATTCAAAAATGGGACAAAAGCAACAGCAGGACACTGTAACATCAATGGTTGTTA
>NW_022956933.1:0-227 GCF_012274545.1 Fukomys damarensis | reverse complement strand
TTTTTTTTTGTTTTGTTTTGTTTTGTTGTTTTTTATTGAGGATCGAACTCAGGCCCTTGCACTTGTGAGGCAGGTGCTGGGACCACTGAGCTAAATCCCTGGCCCTGGTTGATGAGGATCTTATGTTGATGAAGAGAGTGAGATGGACAAAGCATTCTTACAATAATAGCTTGGATGAGATAGAGGGCTAATAAAGAAATTGTCTTATCCCCAGGAGAAACCTTTCT
>NW_022956932.1:0-261 GCF_012274545.1 Fukomys damarensis | reverse complement strand
GGAGGGCTCAGATATCAATTCAGTGTCCACAGAGGCTGGCAGAGTGTCAGAGTGTACAGTGAGCGTCAGGGCCATGACAAACCTGAGCTGTCATAATGCTGATGAGTTAGCAGTCTGGAACTGCGGTCACGGTTGAAAGGGAGAGATGGACTGTGGGAACTGTGTAGACAGCAGCAACAGGCTAGGCTGTGGGTGTCACCCCATTAATTCAGGACAGTCTCCTGGCTCCTGCTTAAAGAAACAAGAGAGAGGAGGCTCGGA
>NW_022956931.1:0-438 GCF_012274545.1 Fukomys damarensis | reverse complement strand
ACCTTGTCGATGTATTAAGAATCGTTGGCATGCAAAAACGCTGGCCTCAAGGACAAGTCACACCGAGGTCTATAGTTGAGCACTCAGCAAATCTGTACCCTCCATGCAGCAGCTGCTCACGGCTGCATTGAGGACCACTGGGATACACAGTCAACGCACCCTGGTCCCGACCTGGATGGACCTGGTGAACACAGGGGAAGTACCTCGTAAGTAAATAAGAAGGCCCTTGGCCTAGCCTTCGAAGGGAAGAAGATTGGAGTGGCCAATCAAGCCGCACTCAGCCTGCATTCCATCTTAGCTGCCTCCTACAGAATGACTAGAACCCCTTAACAGCTGCGAGATTCATGACTCATAACTCTCTGCAAGTCATAAAAATTGGGCACTAATTAGCTGGCCAGTGAGACAGCCCTCACGGCTGTCGGCTCTGTGCATGTGGTG
>NW_022956930.1:0-207 GCF_012274545.1 Fukomys damarensis | reverse complement strand
AGTACTATTTGTTAAGAATCTTAATTAAAATTAACATTATAGACAACTTGGGGAAGAACATTTAGACGAGTAGCCTGAAATGTCCATGAAACTCTCCTTGTTGCTTGGTCTGGATGGAATCAGAATGGGTCAGACCTAGCAGATCATCAGCCTTGCATAGTCCCCAGCCTCTGCTGCTTGAGCATAGCCCATAGTCCTACCTGGGTC
>NW_022956929.1:0-574 GCF_012274545.1 Fukomys damarensis | reverse complement strand
GTTCTCATTTGGAAGGATGGTGACACAGTCTGGGGATGGAAGTTGCAGAATGTTGCATAGTCCTGTGAAATACTTTGGTAAAACTGTGATATACTGGAAAACCACTGTCAAAGGCCCCTAGGGTGTGACCGGTAATCTATATGTCTTGAAACAAAAAATAAATGTGGAAAGACAGACCTTCTACTCACCTACTACCTGAATACCATGATGTCTACATGAAGCTGGTGGATGTTCTCCACTTGAGGCCAGGACTGAGGGACCAATATACTCAGTGTCCTAAGAGCCCTGTCTCACTTGTGTCTTCAAGCAGGAGCCAGGAGACTGGCCTACCTGGATATTCATGACAGTCAGGCGTGGCCTGTGTGCTGCTGTCTCCACCGTTCCCACAATCCAGTCTCCCTTGGCAACTTGGACCACATTTCTGAAATGCCAACTCTTCATTATTATGACACCTGAGCTATGTCACATCCCCAAAACTCACTGGGCACTCTGACACCTTGTGGAAACTGTATTTCTATGTGAACCTTCCAAATTTGCCTCCTGGCTCTGAACCTACTCCTCCCTATATATATAT
>NW_022956928.1:0-1342 GCF_012274545.1 Fukomys damarensis | reverse complement strand
TAGGTACAAAGCTCACCATGGCGGACTCAGGCCGTGCATGTGGCTTATGTACAGCATAGCCCGTGGCACATTGGAAAGCATCACTCTAATGTCAGGTCCATCTGGTAGGTAAAATGCTCTGCTGAATCCTTCTGGCTGCACAGCTAATTTTATTCACACCGAGGCTCAGTGGTGAAGCCACTTGTGTATTCCACGGTAGGTAAGAAAGAGGAGGAGGTCTATTTGCTCAGATCACAGGGGCTTTTCCACCCATGCGCAGTTAGAGCTACAAAACATAGATCTAACCAAAAGTAACTTCTTCGGTCTGGGCATAGTGGGAAAATCTCTGCACTGTGTGAGCAATCTTAGACATCAGGGCAATTTGAAAGAAAAGAAGCAGAAAGGAAGTGGCAGCTGTTGTCCTGGGCAGCGCGTGCAGAGACAGCTGCAGGACAGCTGTTTTCTATCTGCGAGTGTTCAGGAGGCTCTGCTGAAGCTCCTGGGTAGCTGAGAACTTCACGGTGTCGATGAGGAACTTTAACACTGCAGTGTTGGGTCTAAACACTCTTTGTTGTTACTTATGATGTGGACTGCTGTACATAAAACACAGAGCTATCTCCTGCATAATTTAATTTTTATAAAACTCCAATATAGATAAACCTAATAGAAAGTCAAAGACTTGAAGCTAGTATTTGTAATGCATCTTACAGACTAGTGGTCATCATTCCACTAAACTAACACAAAAACTAGCATAAAAGGACTGGAGAAAATAGAAAAGCTACAGCTATCTGCCAGACTTGCTTTCATACCAGCTCCCCTCCTGAGCTCCTTAACTTCTGTGAGTCTGAGTTTTCCTCATCTACAGAATTCAGTGCGTATCTCATGGGATTATTGCAGTTACTAAATCTTCCTAAGTACAGTCATTTCCCTTAATGTGGTTGCAGTTTCCATGGTTTCACTTACCCACAGTCAACTGCATTCTGAAAATATTAAGTGGAAAATGCCAGAAATTAATAATCACGAGTTTTAAAATGTGTGCCCTTCTAAGCTGTGGGATATAACCTCGTGCAGTCCAACCCTATTCTATGTGAGATATAAATCACCCATTCGTTCTGTGTATCCGTGGTAGTTCTTTTATTCTAGCTACTATTATTTACTGTATAATAACCCCAGAGTGCAAGATTAATGATGCTGACAGCATGCGTAGGTCAGCGAGAAGCCATGACGTCTGCATTAAGTGAAACAATGCAAGTTCTCCAATTAACTAGAAAATACAGAGAAGTGTTCAATGAAGTCGCTTACCAGTACAGTACTAGCTGTGGTTGGGGGCACCCGCCGAGGTCCTGAAACATATCCCGCAAAA
>NW_022956927.1:0-206 GCF_012274545.1 Fukomys damarensis | reverse complement strand
GTTGTACTTCAAAAGTTGTATCCAAGTTCTGCTTTTACCTGTTTATTTCCTCTGTAAGTTCTTTAAAAACAGAAGCTGTGTATTTCATGTTTCACACAAATAAGACACCATGTGATCACTGGGCACCTAAATACTTTTTTAAATGAATGGAAAACAAACTTTTGTATCTCAGTTTTGATCCCCTTAGCACTACCGAAATAGTTTCA
>NW_022956926.1:0-258 GCF_012274545.1 Fukomys damarensis | reverse complement strand
GGTCACTCTGCACTGGCCAGACAGCCTCCATGCCCAGCATCACCCTGGATGGCGGGCACTGGGGGGACAGCAGAGCAGGAAGCGTGGAGAGGCCTACAGGTGGTCTCGGCATAAGTGTGCTTTACAAAAGGAAGTTTTTCAGAGTGGTGCGTGGGGTGAACAGATGATGTGAAATGAGGGTGCCCAAGGTTGCCCCCCACAATCAGCATTTGTCTTATCTTGCATATCCTATGGCTTTGTCCTAAAACAGAAAACTTG
>NW_022956925.1:0-267 GCF_012274545.1 Fukomys damarensis | reverse complement strand
TCTTCATTAACAAGGGAAACTGAAAAGTGGAGAACTGAACTCATTTCTCTAATGTCACAGATGGAATGAATTTAGCTAATCTTTATCTAGCAGTTGCATCACTTATTCCTGCACACACTAGCACCAGTAGTGCTAGTGGGCCAATGGGCCAAAAACCTGGCCCAGAATCTGTTTTTGTGTCCATCTTTAAGACTAGATATTTACATTTCAGTAATTAAAAACCCAACAAAATAAGATTTTTATCCATGCAAATCACATAAGGTTCAC
>NW_022956924.1:0-223 GCF_012274545.1 Fukomys damarensis | reverse complement strand
TCACTCTGCCCTTTTCCTGGACCTCAGAGTCGAGCCAAGTGGCCTTTTGTAAACACTTAGGCCCATGCCGATCCCTTCTGCAGACACCAGCCCTGACCTGCAGCAATGAGGAACCCATGACCCAACCATACATGGTGGATGTGGCACTTCCCTGGTGGCAGCCTGGTTGTGAGCCTGTCACTTTTCACTTGAGACCAGTGTTCTTGCTCACTCAGAAGTGCAA
>NW_022956923.1:0-370 GCF_012274545.1 Fukomys damarensis | reverse complement strand
AGAGATCTCTTAAAAACAGTAAGGGATCATGAGAAATTGATCCAACAACTCCTAGATGATGCAGAAAAGAATAACATAAGACTGATAAGAATCCATGAAATAGCAGGAAAAAATACAAATGACTTTTAAAAGCTATTCACAGAATTAATGACAGAAAACTTCCCAAACAGTGGGGAAGAATTTGACATAAAGATAAGTGAGGCATATAGGACTCCAAGCAGCCATGATAAAAAAAAAAAAAATCTACACCGAGACATATAATAGTTAAGATCCCAGAAACCCAACATAGGAACAAAATACTACAAACAGAGAAAATAAACAAATCACATACAAAGGAAAGCCCATCAGAATCACAGCAGACTTTTCAACA
>NW_022956922.1:0-212 GCF_012274545.1 Fukomys damarensis | reverse complement strand
ATGTGAGAAGGAAGGTGAGAACAGTGACTTTTTTGAAGATGTGATGAACTGTGCGTCTCCAAGGACCTGAAAATGTGGTCTGGATATAATAGGTAGTGATTGGCAAGTTATTAGGGTTAGAGCTAGATTTAGGAGATGGAATAGGCTCTCCATTACACTCTCTGGGTAGTGTACTGTGTGTTTGAGAGTGAGGGTTGGTATTCATTTGAAGT
>NW_022956921.1:0-418 GCF_012274545.1 Fukomys damarensis | reverse complement strand
ATCTAATGGTAAAGGACTGTCCTGGATAAAGATAACCTACAAAGACTATGGGAAGTCTACCTTTTCAAATGCGTAGGTATCAACACAAGACAATAAAAGAAACATGAAAAATCATGTTTTACCATCACAAAAAGAATACAACAATCTCCTAGTAGCTGACCACAATGACACGAAGACATATGAACTATGAACAAAGAATTCAAAATAATTTTGTTAAGATTGCTCAGTGAACTTCAAGTAAATACAGAGGAAAAGTTCAATTCCTGTTTTCCCGAGACCAAGAAAACAATAAATGGACAAAATTATAAATTTTAAAGGTTGAGTTATTTTTCAAAACTCCAACATATTCTGGAGCTGAAAATATAATAAACAAAAAACACAATAGAGAATTAGCAGCAGAACTAAGAAAAAGAATCTA
>NW_022956920.1:0-229 GCF_012274545.1 Fukomys damarensis | reverse complement strand
GAGCCTGAATTCCCCCTCTTTTGACTCCCATGGAACACTGAGAACCTGTGAAGAGCACTGTGAGCCCTCTCTCCTACTATGCGGCATTCGCCTAACCTTCAATTCATCTTTAGGCCCAGTTTGAACCTGCCCTGCTTCGTTCCACGTAAGTGGACTGCTCAAGCTATGGTCAGCAATGCCGTCCAAATGTCATCACTCTGCCAGCTAGGCAGCAAGCACTCTTCGGAGG
>NW_022956919.1:0-734 GCF_012274545.1 Fukomys damarensis | reverse complement strand
GAATGTGTCACACATCGCGAGGACTGGAAAGCAGGTTGTGTTTCTGTGGATTCGTAGTCTGGAGGAGATTCTGCGTGTCCAGCCACCCTCGATGGTGTCAAAGCTCTGATGCGTCCCCTTCATACAGCAGAGATGTGAAGTTGTCTTCCTGAGTGCAGAGACCTTGCCCTCCTACCCTGTGCTCAATAGCCCAAATAATCATTCACAATTAAGGGTTAACAATCAATCTAACATTATATTAGCTCCCGAGTAACTCATGTGAAAACATCACACAGGAAGGTAGGTGCAGTGCTCCTATTTCCCTGATTTGCAACCTTGAAAATGGGTTTGCAGAGGCATTAAGAGTTTTGCTTGAAGTCATCTCACCAGGAAATTTGACTCTGAAACTCGACCCCTTAACATGGAACCAGGAGTCTGCCAAAGAGACACACTCAGACAAGTACTTCCTAGTAGAAAACCTATTGTTCTGAGAAAAATATATCAGTGCAGTTGTTTCCACACGTACAACGTACAACAAAGATTTTCAACTTTTTAATCAAATGTTTTCCTTTGGCTCCTAGAAATGTTTGGGTTGAAAATGATTTACATATAATAAATATTATTAATATTTATGATCAATATGTGAATAACAATACCATGGCTAGGAAAAGCCCTCAAAACACTCGTGTCATTCTTTAATAAAGAAAATAAGATAACCTTTGCATACTTGTTTGAGTAAAGATGACCTATTTGAA
>NW_022956918.1:0-448 GCF_012274545.1 Fukomys damarensis | reverse complement strand
TGTTTTCCATCCTTTCACTTTCAGTCTATGGACTTCCTTTTGCACTAGGTGTGTTTCTTGTATACAACATATTGTTGGATTTTGCTTCTTAATCCATTCTGCCAATCTGTTTCTCTTGATTGGTGAATTGAGGCCATTAACATTGATGGTTATAACTGATATATTTTGACTTATTCTTGTCATGTTATTGTCCTTTTGTTGACTCTTTTACTTTTTCTCCCATCTCCTTTTAGTTTCTTGCCTTGCCTATTTGATTTGATCTGTTGGGCCTCATGTTATTATGAACTTCGTTGTCCTTTTCTAGGATATTGTTTAGAATTCCTTGCAGTGCTGGTTTGGTGTTCATGAAATTTCTTAGGTGCTCTTTGTTATGGAAGTATCTTATTTCCCCCATCTATTTTGAAAGAGAGTTTTGCAGGATACATCAGTCTAGGTTGGAGGTTCTTTT
>NW_022956917.1:0-208 GCF_012274545.1 Fukomys damarensis | reverse complement strand
CGGCATTGTCTTTCGGGGAGATACCAAATAATATGGTCAGCCTAAACAAGTAAATGATGCAATCCAACAATTCCACACCAGAAGAGAATGCCACAATGACAATCATGGAGAGTTATTATAATGGTGTTTTTATTAACCAGTCCTTATGGCCTCATGGAAACACAGGCTTGTAATTTTGTCATCAGAATTACAAGAAATTAATTGATAA
>NW_022956916.1:0-265 GCF_012274545.1 Fukomys damarensis | reverse complement strand
CTCTGGCTCAGGAAAACAGCACCTTGCTTGCCATTGGAAGTGAGCAGTGCCCAAGTGGGTGGACACAACTTACAACCAGGAGGCCCCATAAAGAAACCATGTGCTCACAGCTCACTGGTGCCCCACATGTAGCAGCTCATTAGAAGCAAGGAGAGGGACATGGAGGCAGCATAGACAGGAGTAATATTTTCCAGGAGGGGTCCATGCAGGTTGCTTGGCCACATTCCACAGTTGCTTTTGAGCACAAAGTTGGCGGCATCATGGT
>NW_022956915.1:0-2656 GCF_012274545.1 Fukomys damarensis | reverse complement strand
GTCAAATGGAACCTCTACTCCCAGCTCTTTGAGGTATCTCCATATTGATTTCCACAGTGGTTGAATCAGTCTGCACTCCCACCAACAATGAAGTTCCTTTCTCCCCATAACCCAGCCAACATTTGTTATTGTGTGATTTCTTGATAGCAGTTGATTTGGCTCAGTGGTGCCACCACCTCACCACCTGCTTCACAAACACAAGGTCCTGGGTTCAATCCCCAGTACCAAAAAAAAAAAGCTTCTAATCCACATTTTAAGGCCATGAGGAAGCACTGGTAGTTTATAGTCCAGCTCATTTTGTAGCTCTGTTCCAGGATGTCTTTGCTAAAATGATATAACTCTAATTTTTGTCTTTAGTGTAAATTTTCCAGGGCTCAAAGTACTATCTCAATGAAGTTTCATATTGGATGGGGAACAGTTATGCTGACTTTTTTCATTTTTCAAGTAGTGCAAGAGTCTTGCTTCTTTTAAAAATTTAATCCACAGAATGTAGAATTAAATATTTCAACTCATGGTCAGGTTTTGTTCTGAATGATGATAAATTAGGAGAATCTAAATAGTCAAAGCTATAAATATTTACAGAATATTATTGTGAATTAAGAAGAGAAATTGAAATGAGGAGTTAAGATGTTAAATTATATTTTATTTATATTTTAAAAAGAGACAAGACTTCAATAAGACACTTTAAGCCAATATGTATTTACTAAATAGTTAAAACTATTTAGCTTCAGGCTTTTTCATTTCATCAAAGGACCAATATTATGAAAAAAATAATATGTGAATAAAATTTATATATATAGACTTATTTTCTCTCATATGACATATATAAATATATAAGTACCCTTTGAATGATGTGGTAGTTGTATAGCATTGGGGATTGTAAGAAAAAATAGAAAACCAAATGTGTTCCATGGAAATCTTTGCCTTATTTTCAACATACCTTCAGAATTATCTGATTCTGAATGTATCAGAGATATTGTTCAACTCTGTTACCTGGAGATAACCAATAACAGCACAAAAGTAATCTTCCCTGCAAAAATGCTAATTAACTAATTGTTGACTAAAGATCCTTTTATATAGATCATTACCTTTATTTGTACCTTTATTTCAATAAACCTGACCTACAAATGTCCTATTCTTTAGGCTTCCCTTTGTAATTGACTGTAACATCTTCCTAAATTTCCTCATTTATGAATTAAATAAAATCTTTAAAAGATTAGTTTTTATATCTACAAGCATGTATAATTTTACTTTTTAAAAAAACTTTTAATAGAATTCAAGGTCTATAAATGAGCTTCTCCATCAGTGGGAAGCAATACATGATGCACACAGTTTAAAAGAGGAAAAGGCAACTGGCTCAGAGTTCGAGGTTAGCTGGCTCCAAGGTGTCTACATCATGACACAACTAAATAGCAGAGCGAAGCTCTTGGCTCTTGGGAGCCAAGAAGCAGAGCACAGTGAAGCAACACCAGGAAAGAAAGGACAAGTGGTGACATCATAATTAAGTTCATGCTCCTGTGACGTAACTAGACACATCCACAGTGTGCTTTGCTCATAAGTGGCTATCAAATTAATGAATTTCACAATCCACATTAACTGTCACATTCCACCCCTTGTGAACTTGACATTTAACCATGGCTTTTTAAATCATACTGCATCTCCAAATAAATAAAAACAACCAGTTAATAATTCTGTCTAACAGCTATGCTACATAGAATAAAAATGTGTTATTCCCTTCCCTGTAGCCTCAGTAGTTCCAGCCTTGCTCAAAAGTCCAAGTTCAGGGTCTCCTGAGAGATTCAAGGCAAATTTTAGCTTGAACACCCGAAAAGTTCCAAAAACGTTATTTAACCATTGAACACAATGATGCAGGGTAGGCATTCCATTATAGAAAAGAGGAGTAGAGCAGAGCAAACAAAAGCAAGACCAAAACCCAACAGTGTAAACATTAAATCCTATAGTTCCATATTCAGCATCTGGGGAACATGACAATGAAAGTGAATTCCAAAGGGTCTGGGTGGTCCCATCCCTCAGACTTTGTAGATTGGAGCCCACAAAACTCTCTCTTGGGCTGGCTGCAGTTTTCTCCACAGATATTGCAAGTGCTTAACATTTCCAGTGTATTAGAGTCCCCCTAAACTTTGGCTTCATTGCCAAAGCTTCAGGCACTGCCCTCTCAGAATATATTATTTAGTCTATCAGATCTTCTTTGAAATAACAGAAGAAGCCACCGGACACCACAACTCTTACATTCTGCATGCCTAAAAAATCTGAAATGCATGGATAATGCCAAAGTCTGCTGCTCTCTGGAGCTCTAACCACATACTATTGGAGAGAGGCTGTAGTAGCCTCCAAGTGTAAAGTTGCCTGACCATGGTTCAAATTCTGTTGAATCAGTTTCCTAGGAAACCTTCACCCTGGTGCCTAAGGACTCTTTTTTTCAAATAAAATGTTTATATTTTTGATGTTGTTGTATTGAGTCTGGGATGGTTAGGGTCTTGCTGATTTTTGAAATGCTTTCAAGGCAACACTACTTGTTCTGGTTGAGAATTTGGTTTCTTTTTGATGACACTAGCTTTTCAAGCCACCAGGCTTCCTTTTGGCCCAAAATTTACATGTGGTTCTTTTTACACAAAAATTTGTTGGTTTTTTTTTT
>NW_022956914.1:0-1676 GCF_012274545.1 Fukomys damarensis | reverse complement strand
TTTCCACAGTGGTTGCACCAGTCTTCACTCCCATCAACAATGGAGAAGGGTTCCTTTCTCCCCGCAACACCGCCAACATTTGTGACAATATAACTGTAACTTTAAACACTCAAGATAGAGGACTTCCAGGACTGTTTTAGAAAATGAAAAAAACAATAGGATAAGTTGTTTGAAGCAAGAGGAACTGTTTTGAGGGGAATTAATGGCAATGTGTCTTTTATAATAAAACATTTTTAAAAATTTAAACATCTGCCACATCTTTTAATCATGGTTTTTGCATATATGTGTGTGTGTGTATATGCAGTAAAATATTACTCAACCATAAAAATGGAAGAAAACCCTTGTCATTTTCAGCAAAACTAATAGAACTAGAGGACATTATTTTAAGTACCATGTGCCGGCCACAAAAATCATTACCGCATGTTCTCAGTCATTTGTGAGAGCTAAAAAAGCTGATCACATGGAAATACAGAGTAGAGCGGATGTCACTAGAGGCTAGAAAGGGCGGGGTAAACGAAGATGGATAATGAAAGGCTCGGTAATGCTAACATGAACAAAAACGAGAAGTTGTTCTACAGTGTACCCTAGGGCCACTATAGTCTACAACAATTAATTGTATACAGCAGTATAACTAGAGGAGAAGTGTTTAAAGACTCAAAAATATAAATATGATGGTATTTGAGGAGATGCAAATGTGAATTATCCTTATTTGATTCCTGATTGGACCCACTATATTCATCTAGCAAATTATAATGCTATTCCCCATAAATAAGTACAAATATTATATTCTAGTTAAAATACAAAATCAAATAAAACACAATTATTAATAACACATGAAACTGTGAGCTTCATTTATTTCTGCTATCTTGCTGTTTTCAAGTTCTTTTACATTTGTTCAAACAAATAATATAAAAGACTACATGCCCTCGCTGGTAGTGTATTTTAATTTGGAATCCTAATTATGACTGACTGTTATGAAGAATGCCAAGAATTCAGCACATACTGAATCTCCTGGAGCCTGGGGAAAGGAAAAATAAAACGTCAGTTTCTCTGTTGCTGTGATTAGACGTGCAAAGAGGCAGACAGTTGTGCTTACTTGAAGAACCAACATATGCCAAGCCAGGAGCTTGGCTTTCATATGCTGTAAAACCGACATGCATTCACAGCAAAGACGGGGAAATCAGAGTTGTATGTACACTAATTAATAAGATTGTAGCAATTTGCCATTGACTCATAACTTGTCCTTAAAAAGATATTATTGAGCCGGGCTTTAGCTCAGTGGCACTGCGCCTGTCTCAAAAGCACAAGGTCCTGAGTTCCATCTCCAGTACCAAAAAAAAAAAAGATATTATTGAAATGCAATATCAAAGTTCTTTGCTATATCCAGGTATCGGTAAGTGCCTTGGAAAATGAAAAAGAACATTAGACCTCGCAGTCCCCATTCACCTGATTACAGAACTATGCCATCTTTACCAAAATTCTCACAGATTTCACCCTAATCTTGTCAGGATTCCTCACCATCCTTCCAGAAGATGACCTGCTCTTTCAGTTTATACCTTGGACAGGAGGTCTGGCACACCAAGCAAGGAAGAGGGTTCTTCTGGCTATGGTACCACCAAAATTATTTCCTTTCCCCAATCACTTAAACACAACTAACATCCTTGGGTATTTCCTAA
>NW_022956913.1:0-281 GCF_012274545.1 Fukomys damarensis | reverse complement strand
CACAGGAAGGCAACAATGGATACAGGGAGACTACTGTATCTCTAATTTTTCCTGTTTCCCAGCTCTTCCTAGCTTCAGACTCTTCATTGTTTAACTTATCCTTCACATTAACAGAATAGTCATTATGCTACTTCAAAGCATATTTGACAATCATCCATAAAACATAATAAAGTCCAAAATCTTCTGCATAAAACTGCCTTCAAGTTATAATCTCTTATTTATATCTTTACTTATACACCTTATTATTCCCTCATACAACTCCTTTCAATTTATTTATATTT
>NW_022956912.1:0-216 GCF_012274545.1 Fukomys damarensis | reverse complement strand
GTCACAGGTGTGCTCCCCCTGCCTTGAATTTGTAGTAAAATCTTGGTACACACCCCCGCAATCGTGTTGCAAGGGATTTGTCCTTGGAATAGCTGGAAACAAGGACTGTGCTACTAGTTGGAGGCTTCTGCGATGAGAAGCATTAAGGGGGCACCATCCTGGGCCATGGGGCATTATTGCAGCTCCAACTTTTGAGAAGATCCTCCTGCAGGTCCT
>NW_022956911.1:0-477 GCF_012274545.1 Fukomys damarensis | reverse complement strand
AATAAACTCAATGAGGAAAAAATAAATAAATAAATAAATAATAAAAAAAGAAAAGCTTTAAAAGTATTATCTTGTTTATGTTTTACGAAGAGCACGGCCATCCACGGAGGCTGGACTGGAAGGAGACTGCTCTGAGTAGCACATGAAGAGTTAGAAGCATGAAAGTTAAATGAGCTCCCCGGAGTCAGGTAGTTTTGTGATATGTATCGCAGGGTTCATAGTCTTTGTATTCAACCGTGCTCTCTACTCTTAAGAGAATATATTAATTTCCTTTTTTTAAAGAACATATATGTGAAAAAATAACAAATGATCATGGTAAAAGGCTGTATTTCTATATCTCTTAATGCTTTCCTGTTTTCTCCCACCTGACAGACTCCACATTTTCCCGCTTTCCCCGCTAATCTGAACTTCTAGAAGAGAGAACATGACACTCCCTTGATACTATTTCTCTAAAGTGTATACTACCTTTCTAAAATA
>NW_022956910.1:0-508 GCF_012274545.1 Fukomys damarensis | reverse complement strand
CAAGTGCAGTTGCCTAGTTAATATTGATCTAATACTCAAAAAGGTATGTGTCAGGATACATCTGTAGAAATCACCAACTTAAGTTTATCAGTAACTGTTACTACATAAAGAACAAAGGCATTCCTAGAAGGAGTAAGAGTAAGGGTCAGGGTATTCTGCTCGCCCATCTGCTTGTTTGTTCCATTGTTCAGGCTTACTTGACCAGATGTCACTACAGTACAGCTTTGAACAGTGATTGATCTGTGGTGAGGCTGTGGAACTAGGCACCACTTCTCCATCTTGTGGCCTGATTTCTTTTGGCTCGGCCCTCAGCTCCAGACCCAGTTCACATCCTCTTAGAAGTGGCTCTATCTTGGGCCTGGTCTCTTTCTAACTGCCTATCTATCAGTGATTACCTATCTGCAATATAAACATACATGTAAACATTTTTGTGTGGACTTATGTCTTCATAACTTCTTTATATAACAAAGATAGTGATAATGACAAATATGGAAACAATTATGGTTAT
>NW_022956909.1:0-218 GCF_012274545.1 Fukomys damarensis | reverse complement strand
TGTGTGTGTGTGTGTGTGCTGCATTTTCCTATGTCTACTCATCCCTTGACTGAAATTTAGGTTTATTGTTTAACTTGTCTATACTTTTACTTAACTTTGTACTTGGTACTATTAGTCCTAGCTAGAGCAATTAGATTAGACAGGAAAAAGAGTAGTAATGCATTCCAATTGCAAAAGCAGAAGTTACTTATCCTGATTTTCAGAAGGCTTGATTTCAT
>NW_022956908.1:0-327 GCF_012274545.1 Fukomys damarensis | reverse complement strand
CCTGATTATAGCTTTTAATCAAGTTGAAATTCTTACCACCTTAAAACATTCCCCCACTTTAAAGAAATTACTTTATAACACAAAAGAACAGATAAAATTCAATCACTGAACATTTGGGGATCTATATTAAAAAAAAATTTTTTTTTAATTTTTACCCGACTATTAAATGCTGGATATTTTTTGCAATGAATCCATCCAAGTAGAACTTGAGATTATAAAACTGACCACTAGAGGGAGGTAATAAAGTCAAGAATATAAACTAACCTCAAAAAAGAATGAATCCAAGGACAGGCTGTAAAATACTCCTGTGTATCCAACCAATAAATT
>NW_022956907.1:0-629 GCF_012274545.1 Fukomys damarensis | reverse complement strand
TTTTGAGGGGCAGTTGGAAATATTTAGGAGTGACCGTGTTTGGGGTGATGGTTTCACAAACATATATACCTATCAAACTGTACGCTTTAGATATGTGCGGTCCATTGTACTTGTGACTCAATAAAACTGTAAAAATATTGAAGCACGGAACAAATAAAAGTGACGGTCTAAAAGAAAGCACAATGATTGGTTAAAATGTTCAGCGCTAGCTGTGGTGGTACATACTCACAGTCCCAATGCTCTGGGAGGCAAAGATAGGAGGATCTCAAATTCAAGCCCAGCCTGGGCAATTTAGTGACTTAGCATGTCTCAAAAGAAAACATGAAAAGGACTGAGAATGTGGCTTCTTCATAGGAAGGTTTTGGATTTAATCCCTAGGACCACCAAAGTAAAAAACACAAAATCATTGCAGAGAACTCAGTAAAGGTCAGAGTAGAAATGTCCCCTAGATGGAATGCTTTCAGATTGGGGGACCTTAGCCAAATCAGTGGACAGAAATCTAACACCAGTGAACAGACTTTCCGAATGACTTATTTTCTGCCCACTCCACTTAGAACATCTTTTTTCCAGCTCCATGGCCCCCTGCACCATGTCACTCTGAGAAGGCTTTTAAGGAATAGAAATGACCC
>NW_022956906.1:482-777 GCF_012274545.1 Fukomys damarensis | reverse complement strand
TTACTATGATAGGCAAAGTATGAAAAGCACATAAGATGGAAAAGCAGGAAGAATTAGCTCTTAAGAGGAGCCTTCACAATCTTTTATCTTTAAGGGATTAACAGAGTCTGTAATGATGTCCCACGAAGTAACACCGGAAGATTGTTTTTGGTCCTTTTCACGGCTTGCGTTAATCTGGTTGATAAAATGCTCCAGGATCCACTGCAGTTGATCAGCATTCTGTGGAAAAACACAAGCAAAAACCCCTTCCCCAACTGGGGGTGCATAACCAATTTAAACTCAAGAGGGCGATGTT
>NW_022956906.1:0-314 GCF_012274545.1 Fukomys damarensis | reverse complement strand
TGCTCAGGCTGCTACTTAGATCACCTGTGCCGGGCAATTGCCGCCAGGCATGTCTAGCGCAATTAGCAATCTGGTCAAAGACTGGTGGCTCGTATTGCATCTGGGCCTGAGTAGTAGCAAAGAGCCCTTCTCCTGCAAGCATCTCATAGCTCGCTAAAGCTACTCCCGCCTGTTGATTGCGGTGCGCAGTCACTTTGCATTGTTCGGTATCATTAGTCAACCATAGGAGGTAATCTCCTCCTGATAAGACGGCTTTGCTGACTGCCTTCCAGTCCCCAGGTGTAAGCCAGTTCCCAGCCAGACTCTCAAAAATG
>NW_022956905.1:0-202 GCF_012274545.1 Fukomys damarensis | reverse complement strand
TTCCCCTCCCTTCAACCACTCATCTCTTTATTTACAAAAGTTTGGTTTCTGTTTTTTCTCCTACTTTTTCCTGTCCTTTCCTTTCTTTCCCCCTCTTCTCTCCCTTATTCCCTGTCAATTTGAACATTTTCTTCCTATGTCCCAATATCTATCATACATTTTGGTCCTTATTTACACTTTCAGTTTCTCACACACACACAGA
>NW_022956904.1:0-239 GCF_012274545.1 Fukomys damarensis | reverse complement strand
CTCCTCTCTCTTCTTTCTTTAAGCAGGAGCAAGGAGACTGTCCTGAATGGATGGGCATGACACGCAGGGCCCAGCCTGTTGCTGCTGCCTCCACAGTTCCCACAGTCCACCCCTCCCTGGCCACCGTGACCGCAGTTCCTGACAGCTAACTCATCCGCATTATGACAGCTGAGCTCTGTCATGGCCGTAACACTCACTGTGCACTCTGACACTCTGCCAGCCTCTGTGGACACTGAATT
>NW_022956903.1:0-254 GCF_012274545.1 Fukomys damarensis | reverse complement strand
CATGTTTGCACACTTGAAGAAAACCACAAACTGAGAAAAAAGATACTGAGAGGTAAATTACATATACTATAAAATCACTGTTAATTTTGCGAAGCAATTAACTAAAGAATTTGCTTATAAAGAATTACTATACCTGATAGAAAGGAGCATTCCCACTCATACTGATACATGTCATGCTTACACCTTTCATAGGAGCCCCAGGCTTCTGGGTGAGATCTGCAGAAGTCTTAGGGACCCAATCTATATCTGAACCA
>NW_022956902.1:0-218 GCF_012274545.1 Fukomys damarensis | reverse complement strand
TAAGGGCAAAGCTGGGATTCAAATACAGGCAATTTGGCTCCAGACTCTTCTCCTTGAACTACTACTATACTGTGCTGCATTCAAAAAAATTTTTCTTTTTAAAATTTTTCTCTTTTGATTGAGTTTATTGGTACAATCTAGGTTACGATACAGTGACATTCGTTACTGGGATCCTGTACCTTCACATGACAGGTCTTGGTTCTCATTTTTTCCCCTTG
>NW_022956900.1:0-2598 GCF_012274545.1 Fukomys damarensis | reverse complement strand
TATGTTTAAACACATCATCTAAAACTTTTTGCAAAATAGGAACAGAAAATACTTGCTTAAAAAATATCAAAAACACAAAGCAAACATAATTCAAGATGTTAACATATAAGAACTTTCCCCTATAAGGTCAGAAATAAAACAAAGATTCCCATTATCACCCATCATATTTTTTTCAAATTATACTAGAGTTCCTAGTCATCTCACTGGAGGAAAGAGGATGAAAAGGAAGGAAAGGGAACATATGGGCATATACATGCACCAAAATACATGTATAAGAATGCTTATAACAGCATTTGTTTTACCTCAAAATTGGAAGCAACCTGAATGTACTGTACAATGGATAAAATATATTCAATAGAATACTAGAAAGAAAAACCCACAAACAACTGTTATATGCACAAAATGGACAAATCTCACAAATATATAGTTGCTGAGAAAAGCCAGACAAAAAAGAATCCATAGAGTTCAAAAGATAGAATCTATGGTGTTAAAAGTCAGTATAGTGGGTTATCTTTTGGAGGGTGGCAGCTGTAAGGAACACAAGGCAAGCTTCCAGGGAACAAATGACATTCTATTTCTTGATCTGCATTACAGTTACATGGTTGGGCTCACTTAGTGAAAATTCACTGAGTCATGCACTTACAATTTAAGTGTGTACTTGTCTGTACCTATAACTCAAAAATTTTAGTGTATTATATATAACAGCAGCAAAAATGATATTCTAGAAATAAACCTGATTGAAGAACTGTGCAAATCTTACTGGAGAAAACTTGACAATATGAAAATAAACTTCATACAAAAGAGCAAAAAGCCAAGAAGAAAAATTATATGTGTGATCAGAGGGTGGGGACTTGTACCAGTTGAGCGAAGACTTTATGACAATGATTTGGGCAATAAGGAGAGATGAGTAGTTAAATGAAAACAAGAGCTCAGAAACAAAACACAGAAAGAACCTGACATACAGCAGAAAGGTCATTACAAAGTTGGCAGAAAGAATTAGATACACACAAATACGTCCACACTTTTGGCTCTTGCCTAGGCATACAAAGTGAAGAGAAACTGCCTTACTCACATATAAAATATATAACACATTTAATATATGTAAGTAATAAAACTTCATTTTTTTTTAGTATATACTGTAGCATTAAAAAGAGAAGTTAAGCACGTTTGGGCGTCAGGTTCAATACACCTGGACAATAAATGACAGTGATATGACTTATGAACTCTATGGAAAAAACCCTAAAAGATTTTTTAATTCACACCATATTCAGAAATAAATTATCTTGGGACAAAAAGGATTTTTTGCTTGTTTTTGTTTTTGAGATGATAGGGTCTCACTATGCAGGTAAGGCTGGCCTTGAACTATGTAGCCCAGGGTGGTCTTGAACTTCTGGGATCTTCCTGCCTCAGCCTCCTGAGTGCCAGGATTACTGGTGTGCACCAGCATGCCTGGCTTGGTACAAGAAGAATTTTTTGTTTTTACTTTATTAAAATCCTGAGTTTATTTCACATGTGTATTTTTGTCTCCCCACCATTTCCATGTCTGACCATCCCTACTACTATGTCCTAGTAAGATAACATTACATACATACTTAAAACCAAAAAAAAAGGTGGAGTTCCATCTTTAAAAACTAAACAGACATTTTGGACAACACATTCTTGGCAATGGAACCTAGATATTTATCAAACATGGTAGGGAAAGTTCTCACTTTGCATTATAAAAAGGATAGCCAGATACCAACTGTTACACAAATGAAATAAGATGGAAAATTTTAACAAGCTGTTTAAATTGTTTTCTTAAAGAGACTTCCTCCCCTGCCAGAGATCTTGAAGAGCTTCCTGGTCAGTCATCCGGAAGCAATTTTTCACATAATTGGTGAACTTGGCTTCCACTTTGGGAAGAGAACCACCCTTTTCTATACTTGCTTGCATTTTTGCTTTAATGTCTTCTACTGAACTAGGTCATTTGGGTGTTTTAGGAGTCTTCTTGTTTTTTGATCTTAGTATTGATGGGTTTTGAGTGTTTTCCATTCTGGTTTGATTTCTGTGCATTTTTGGCTGGAGTATCTCAAATTGATTTCTTCACTGGAGTTTTCTCTTCAGTTTCCTGATCACCAAAAGTATGGTCTTCATCATCATCTTCATCAGCAGCTAGTTTTACTTTTTTCTGTAGAACCTTCGAACCACTTCTAGGGGAAAGTCGCTTTCCAGATATACTTAAGCATTTTACATTCTCTTCCTCCTCTTTATCTTCCTCTGTGCTGTCCACTAATGCACACAGGCCCTGAACCACACTTCCACCTTCAAACAGGTAGTGTAACGTCAAAGCCCCCAAGGGAAACCGTTGGCTGTACAGGCACCTTTGAAGTTGCCAGTGTCACTTTAATTGGACTGTCTTCCTAACTCACTGCCTCGGCTAAGACAATGTACAATTCATCCTTTGCGCCAGCCCCTAAATTGACCGTTCTTAATGACAACTGGTGCTCATTATCAACTTCAAGTGATAATCTTTGTCTGCCTTTAGTTCACAATGGAAAAGATAGTTCTGGGGCCTCACGGGGCTCATGTCCATATCTATTGACTCTTCTATGGAGTGGT
>NW_022956899.1:0-329 GCF_012274545.1 Fukomys damarensis | reverse complement strand
CTCAAGTTGCCTCTGTTTTCTTACAAATGACTCAAGTTTATCTTTCTTTACCACATAGTAGTACTCCATGGTGTATAGATGTGACATTTTCTTTATCCATTCATCTCAGTGTAGCTGGGTAGGTTGCTTCCAAAGTTTAGTTATTATGAGTTGTGCTGCTGCGAACATGGATATGTATGGATCATTGTAACACGATGTCTTTAACTCTTTCAGGAAGATATACCTCGAAGGAGAACAGTGGGTCAAATGGAATTTCTAGAGGTCTTTTTTGTTTTGTTTTGTTTTGTGTTTTTGAGACAGGGTCTCACTATGTAGTTGAGACTGACCTG
>NW_022956898.1:0-268 GCF_012274545.1 Fukomys damarensis | reverse complement strand
GGCTTCTCTGCTAAAAGTGTCTCACAACAGTGTTTCAATCTCTGCCAGGCAGAAACCTCCAAAGAAAAAGCAATACAGTTGTTCTCCACATAAGAGGTGGAATTCACTGGAAAACTCACAGTGTTGAAGCACTTTTCTCTGTGGAGTACTTCACATTGATAAAACTGAGCGCTTTCGCTTTAATCGGCTAAGCGGCGAGAGAAGTTGTTTCCCGGGGAAAACTGCACTTTGAACCGCAGAAGCCCTCTGCAAAGGGCGTTTGGGTTCT
>NW_022956897.1:0-468 GCF_012274545.1 Fukomys damarensis | reverse complement strand
GTGTTTCAATCTCTGCCAGGCAGAGACCTACAAACAAAGAGGAATACAGTTGTGCTCCACATATGAGGTGGATTTCACTGGTATACTCACAGAGTTGCAACACCTTTCTCCGTGGAGTACTTCAAATTCATGAAACTGACAGCTTTCGCTTTAAAAGGCTAAGCGGCAGAGAAGCTGTTTCACGCGGAAAACTGCACTTTAAACTGCAGAAGCCCTCTGCAAAGTGCGTTTGTGTTCTAACGTTAAACTGGAACTATCCCCAAGTATACAGAATTCTGAAGGCTTGTGTGCACTCAGAGCTGCTGCAGACCCTCTTAGGCCTGAAGGCTTCTCATAAAGTGCCTCACAACAGTGTTTCAATCTCTGCCAGGCAGAGACATACAAACAAAAAGGAATACAGCTGTGCTCCACATAAGAGGTGCACTTCACTGGTAAACTCACAGCGTTGCAGCACCTTTCTCTGTGGAG
>NW_022956896.1:0-519 GCF_012274545.1 Fukomys damarensis | reverse complement strand
GCAGGAGGATCGCTGTGAGTTCGAGACCAGCCTGGGCTACCTAGTGAGTTCCAGGTCAGTCTGAACTACATAGTTGGACCCTGTCTCAAAAAACCAAAAAACAAAAAAAGAGCTCACCTAGAAGCAGTCACAGGGGTAGGGCTGGAGGATAAGATGGTGAAAGCAAAAGACATCTATCCCAGCTCCCTCTCACGAACACAGCTCTCTGTGTATTCGTGTGCCACTGAGCCTCAGGGCCGTGTTCTGAGAAATGAGTCGTTGGGTGACTTCATTGTGTGAACATCATAGAACGCAGTGACATAGGCTGGATGGTTTAGGTCACTCACTTAATGTGGCCTCTGGCTGCAAGCAAGCAAGAGACATAAAAGCCAGGTGTGATGGGCCCAGACCTGCTGTAATCCCAGCTACTCAGGAGGCTGAGGCAGGAGGATTGCAAGTTTGGAGCCTTCCCAGACAACTAAGTGACACCTTTGCTCAACATTTAAAACTTTACCAAAAAAAAAAAAAAAAAAAAAAAAA
>NW_022956895.1:0-998 GCF_012274545.1 Fukomys damarensis | reverse complement strand
TACTTTTCTTGTTCTAGTTACTCACTGCAAGTGCCAGGCATTAGCTGCACTTTCCACTTGTCAACACTACTGTATCCCTGTCAGAAGGTTAGTGCTGCTCACGCCCTCAGAGGACAGGATGCCACTCATAGGCGTGGTCCCGGCCAATTCAAGGCCTCACTCAATACCTCACTGCCTCACCCAGGTGCCTAGTAAGCACGAGGCTGCTTTCCCATCTCCATGCAAGCTTTTCCGGCACAGAATTGAAGCTCTGGCATCTGTCAGCACTCTCAAAATGCAGCAAAACATCACCCCACTCTCTAAAAGTAAAGACTGAGGACAATATCATTCATTCCTCTATGGTATCAATTTAAGGTAGTACAATAGATTGATAGGTAGGGAAGAAGGGAAAATAAAATTTGCTATATCTTCTTCCGTGAGCTACCTACTGTTGGAAGCAAGATTGTAGGAGACAAAAGTCTTACTTCAAGGTTATTGAAATCTGAGCAGTGTAGAGAATGAGGTAGGAGTATCTGGGAACACAATTGCAATAATTGGTTCCCTGGAATAAAAATGACCACTCACAACTCCCACTGGCTGTAATTCACCTAACATGATCACAAGGACATGAAAGTGAACTTTGTTTTTCTTTTCTGCAGCTGAATGCCCAGGAGGCTGCCGAAATGGAGGCTTCTGTAATGAAAGAAGAGTCTGTGAGTGTCCTGATGGCTTCTATGGGCCTCACTGTGAGAAAGGTGAGGAGAGGAGAGGGAGCCAGTGTTCCTTGCTTGCTTCCTTATAAACACAGTGTCACCCAGGAGCCCCACGTGGGTTTTTAACACATCCTCTAAAATTATTTTTCTGGTCACATTATAAAGACTGGTGAAACTTTAAAAAGCCACAGAAGAGCTATTAGGAAGTATTTTTTCTAGGAGTGGTTTTCTCTTAATTCCAACATGTGGTGACAAGGGCAGAGAACTTTGGCATAGTATCAACATGCTTTGTGGTCACCCCCCCCC
>NW_022956894.1:0-211 GCF_012274545.1 Fukomys damarensis | reverse complement strand
TCACTATTAGCAATATGAATGAAATCAAAATTGAGGACCAGCCCAAAATATGTTTATAGTGTAGAAAGTCTTCAGTATTGCAACTTTACCCTTCAGGATGGGGGTTTAGAAGGAGTTGGAGAGGGAGAGATAGATAAGATAGAGAAACATTAGAAGTGAATTCAGAGGACACAGGAAGATCACACAAATTCTAGGGAGCTGTAGAAGAGAA
>NW_022956893.1:0-245 GCF_012274545.1 Fukomys damarensis | reverse complement strand
GCAACATGGAGTCACTCATGCTCAATTTAGTCCCCACCAGGATTTCTGCTTGGTCAACCTCCAACAGTATTCCTGGCTTCTCACCCTCCTATGATGAAAGGATGTAAAGCATCCTGGCTGTTTCTACCTGCTTTCACTGTCCCTCCCAAAGATCTTTTCAGCTTGCAGACTCACCTCTGTACTTACTAATTTAATTGATTTTATATCTCCCCACCCTAATGTGTGTTCCTTCTCTAGCACAGTGT
>NW_022956892.1:0-263 GCF_012274545.1 Fukomys damarensis | reverse complement strand
GAACAAGACCTGACATGTAAAGGTACAAGATCCCAACAATGAATGTGACTGTACTGTATACCTGCAATGTACCAATATACCCAGTGAGGAAAAAAAAAATATCTCTGAACTCCAGCATTCAGACGTGTGCCTCTTTCACTCAGGGCAAACGACCATGCAAGTGGGGTTCTACAACCAATTTTAGCAGAAGCAGGGCGACCTGAGGAAGACAAGGCTACCTGTGGCTGAGTCCCTCTCCTAGGATATACAGTACTGCTCAGGTT
>NW_022956891.1:0-207 GCF_012274545.1 Fukomys damarensis | reverse complement strand
CAACAAAATAAGCATAAGGACCATTTCTCCACAAGAACATTGTAAGGATTCAATTAAGCAAGTAGGTAGTTGGTAGATAAGTAGATAGGTAGGGTGGGCAAACAGACATGCACATAGCAGGTATCTGATCTGAGCTCTATTTTGTTTCCATAAATATATAAATATTGAAGTTACGTGCATCACACAGGACTGTATTTGATTACCTTC
>NW_022956890.1:0-1337 GCF_012274545.1 Fukomys damarensis | reverse complement strand
ATAACCAATGTGTATCAAAGCTGAGCCTCACTTCTGCATCTCTAAAAGGAGTAAAACCCACTTTCTAGGGTCAGGTAATATAACAGAGATAGCCAGCATGGTGACAAGCACATAGTCATTCTTCCTTCTTCCCTTCCTTTCTGTCTTTCTTTTCTTCCTTCCTTTTTTCTTTCTTTCTCTCTCTTTCTCTTGTTCTCTTTCCTTTTTTTCTGTGTCCTCCACAGTGCCTAGCACAAGCCTTCATAGTTTCTAGGCCCTCAAAACATACTTGCCTACTTGCATTCTGGTCTCTAAGATACCCTCACCCTATTACATTCCTGAGGCCAAAGTAGGCTCAAACCTAAGTCTCTTAGACTAGTCCTCAAATTTAGGTGTTTCAGTACCAAATTTTCTGGCTTTTCTTAAATCTTGATGCAATGTAAGCAACACTGTAAAATTTGAGGGGTTCTGTGGTGGGTGATTTCTGAAAGGGTTCCCAGTGAGCTCTCTTTCCTGGCATTCATGGCTGTGTGTAATCCATGGCTGTGGCTGTCTCAAGTGTAAGCTATGCCCATTGACTTGTGTGCAGTGAACAGAGTACTGCAAAGGTGTTGGGATACCTGAGATTAAGCTACAGATACTGACTGCTGGCTTCCATCTGGATAATACAATCTCTCTCCTCCTACTACTCTTCCTCCTCCTGCTTCTTACCCACTTCTCACAAAGCAGCTGCCCTGCTGTAAACTGCTCTGTGATAGCCACATGGCATAGCTAAGGGTTACATCCTACCAGCAGAAAGAAGCTCTAAACCCAGCTGTCCTTGAGAGACTGGATCCTACCAACAGCCATAGTGAGTCTGAACACAGGTCTCTGCTTTGTTGAGTGTTCAGATAATTAAAGACCCCAGCAGTAATGTGGCTGTACCCCATGGAAACCCTGAAGCACCTGTCCCAGGTTAGTTGTGTCCAGATTTCTGGCTCACAGAAATAATTATGATATGATTAATAAGCATGGTTTTAAGCTGCTAAATTTGGAATAATTTTTACGCAGCTGTAGATAACTAAGACATTCTTTACCCCAATAGGTACAAAATCCTGTCCTTGATCTGACCTATATTTTATAGTCTTCTAATGAGTACAAGACAACAGGAAAAATGTTAATACTACTAATAATGGGGAAATGGTATAGCACAGCAAGTAAAGGCTTAGAGTCCCTGACCTACATTCACAGGGATTGAACTCATGGAGATTGAGCCTT
The DNA here is from genome assembly GCF_012274545.1 of Fukomys damarensis. NCBI lineage: Eukaryota > Metazoa > Chordata > Mammalia > Rodentia > Bathyergidae > Fukomys > Fukomys damarensis. The sequence continues at coordinate 101 of NW_022956890.1, read as the reverse complement.
AAATAGTTTTCCAGCTATTCACCTGCAGCTACCTGGTAAAGTCATTAGAATATAGCTCTGGCACCCCAGAGCTTAAGAAAATAGCCCAGCTATTAGAATGC
>NW_022956889.1:0-7907 GCF_012274545.1 Fukomys damarensis | reverse complement strand
TGAGTTTATTGGTACATTTTAGGTATGCAGTGCAGTTACATTCATCATTGGGGTCTTGTACCTGTACATGACAGGTCTTGGTTCTCATTGTTTCCCCTTGTCCCTGCCCTCCCTTCACCTCCTCTCCCTTCCCTATTTACAAAACCTTTATTTCAATTTTCTCATATTTTTTTCTTTTCCCTTATTTCCTTTGCCCTACCCTTCCCACTTCCCCTGTGCCTTTATTCAATATGTTCCACATTCCTGACCTCAACTTCATGTGTTCTCTTCTGTTCTTTTGCTATCACTCTCACAGGTTCACATACTGTGCATTCATGAACACATTGTCTGGCCACCCAGGCCTTCCTCTGAAATCTGGGAGAAAAATTAATGGGACCCACAAATCTTGCATTCTGCACTCTTGAAGTAATAGCACTATGTAGATGACCCCAATGTCTATCAGTGGTTCGAGTAGCAGGTCTCTTTACATTATCAGGAGAGATCATGACAATGGTAGGTCTCATTAAATAAGACAAGGATCAAAGATGTGTCATCAGTCCAAAGTTGAAGGAGTAGAAGTTCACTTCAGTGAAAAGCCAGTGTGAGTTTGGGTTGGAAGGCTGAAGAAATTGGAGGTCTGCAGAATGATGGGAAACGGTAATGGAAGCAAAGGATGAAACCTCTCAGGAAGACCAGAACTATTCAAAATATACACATTTCCTTCATATTTACCTTTTTATTTCACCCAGCCTACAAGCTTATTTATTGGTAGTACTCACAACCAGGGTGGATCTTCTTCCTCTGGTTTGCGGGCCTACATATTTATTATCCTAAAGCACCGAATTGTGCTTTACTGATCTGCTCGGCCTGTTTTAATCCTTTAAAGTTGACATATATAGATTAATGGTCACAGTCAATTCCTTGTCAACTGTATAATCAGGTATGCAACCTCTGCTGCCTTCTTTACTTTGTCCTTTTTCTTCTGTTGTCATTATTTAATGATTTACTCACATAATCCAGCAAAACATTCCCTGTTCAATATCTTTAATTTAATCACATCTCTTTGCCGTATTAGCCAAAATTCGTAACTTCAAGGATGAGAACCTGGACATTTTTGAGAACCAGGACATTATTCAATCTACCACAACTGGTATATCCTCTCAGTCCTGCAGTGTGACTTCTCAGAACATTTAAATTCATCAACCTATAGCTTATTTAATAAAGTTCTTTCGGAACAGAATGAGCATGTCAAATTAAATGCCAATCTAAATATATGCAGGAAACCTTAGACTTCCTGTAGAACATGAAGTAGGGAAACACATGCAGCTACTTTCCACCCAGATTAGTCCATTCTTACACTTTAAGATTCTGATACCTAAATATGTAGAGCCATATGCCTTGCATGATTATGTCATGCGCTTGCTTAAAATTCTTATATCTCAAAGATAGATAAATGTAAGTGTGACAGATAAATGTAATCTATCACACTTAAAAATGCTTTCCAAATTAGGTTGACTTTCTCGTATTCCTATAAATATCCCCATTGATATTTCATTTTTCTAATTTAAACACTTGATAAATTTCACTGTCTCTCAACTGAAAAAAGATATTATATAAATGTTTAATTTATTCCCAGTGCTTCTACAAGATCTGGATTTAATAGGGAGTTACCCAAAATATGACTTTAATAATTGACCTATTCCTAATGAACAGGAGTTCAGAAATCAGTAGGTGACTCTATTGATTTCTGTTAACCAACAGTAGGATAATATATAATAAATTTATAATTTACAAGATTTGATTGCACTGTGCAAGAGTTTCCTTAGTAATGCCAAAGAATACCATGAATTTTGATCGCTTTATGTAGTAGCTTGTTGGATAGTATCAAAGAGTTAATTTCAATAACATGTAAATTTAAATATTAAACTTTTTACACTGACAAAGAGTATTAAGCTGGAATTTAGTGGATTTCACAACATGAACTATTGCCATAAATTCCATAATGTATTTGGTAGTTGAAGGTCAACAACATTAGTAAGAATTTCTAATGAACAGTATAATATTGATTTGCAAAAATATGAATAGTCAAAATCATACTGTAATATGTATACTGTATGTACATATACATATCTTATAATGTGTGCATATTTAGAGAGGAGAGTAATAATAGGACAATGAAATTATTTTTTCTTCTGTTTAAGCTCATAATAAAAAATGCTATGTTTCACAGAAGATAATTATTCCATATCTAGAAATGGTAAAGATAGATTTAGGGGAGCCAACTAAAGAAGTGTGTACCATCCATGAACTTTTTTTTCCATTAAGTTTATTGGTACATTTTAGGTGTACAATACAGTTACCTTCATCATTAGGATCTTTACCTTTACATGATGTATCTTGGTTCTTATTTTTTTCCCATTCCCCTTCCCTCCCTTCACCCCACTCCACCTCTTCTTTGTACAAAAGAAAAGAAATAAAGGAAAAGAAAAAAATCTGAGGAATGGAAAAACATGGAAACCACCCATGAACTTTAAATCTAAAAGTTTCAAAACCAGAAGTAATGTTTACTAAAGTGTGGTGAATGTGAGTTTTATTATAGTTTCGTGTGGAAATGGATTATGTCACTCCAGTATCCATATCCCAACAAGTATAACCAGCACCGCTACCACATACATTGAAGCAGAAGTAGTTAATACAAATTTGGTTCCAAATAGGATTTACCCAGTCCTGTTTCTTTCATTATACTTGATAGTGATATGAAACAAACCTGAGAAAATGTTAACAGAAAAAATTAAATTATATAAAGATAGACATGTCTGTATAGTATATAGTACATTCAACTGTAGTGTTTAATTTTGAACAGTTAAATTAAGCACACAAATATTTAATAAAAATATGTACCTGTTACATAGAATTAATAATCAGCTGAATAAGCAAAGTTTCATCTCCCTTCTGGATAAAGTTGTTCCTTTTTTTTTTTTTCTTCAGCAAAGGGCTCTGCTTTTAGCTCAGAGAGGTCAGAGACCAGTAAATACTAATATCAGATTTTGCCCAGCTAATGAACAGCTTACTTAATAAAGACAGTGAAAAGCATGGGGATATCAATTCACAATATGGTAGTGAAAAAAATTGTCTGAAAAGAGCTATAGCAAGAAATGAGTTTTATATAGTTTCTGGGCATCATATTGCTATGTCTTTATAGTAATTTGTGTAATGTCAACTAGAAAAAGTAGCTGGTGTAGTAACACCTTCAAAAATAATGAAAGTTTCTCTTTCATGTCTCAATTTAAGTGAGGATTTCCAGATTTTGAGAACTACATTTTTCCATCCTGTGATTTTCCATCCCTGAAGTTTCCTTTTTATGCTCATCATTATTTTGCTTGCAAAAAAACAACAACAAAAAAAAAACATAGGAACTGCTTTGTAGTGGCAATTCCCAATTTATCAGTGATATCAATGATCTTCCTTGCTGGGGTACAGTTCAACTACCACCTTGCCCCTGGTATATTGAAGACAAGTGTATTTCTTAAAAACTTGAATATAACAATAGTACATGTGACTTGAATTTACATTGATTAGAACTGCAAGACTATAAGAAATTGACTAGTTATATGCCTAAGAAGAAAGAAAAATGTGCTTTCTAGTCAATGATTCCTCTAAAAATATGTACTTGCATTGTTTTATTTTTTAGGTTTGTAGATACAATTTGTGGAGGTAAAAATTTAAGATAAAAAAGTACAGTCATGCCTTGTACTCAGTTGCATTGAAATTTGTCCAGTTGGTAATTGAAGAATTTTGAGGTGAAAATTTTGTTTCTGGAGGCATTTAGATACTTGCCAGTGTTGCTTATTACATGACTCACTACCCTTCCCAGCTAAAACATTTTTTTTTCTTTTTTAGCCTTTTGCCTCCTGGAACCAATTAACAACTAGTAGCAAGTTCCACTGTGAGCTCATTTCTACATGTGATGACTTTCAACTGATTTATTAAGTTGTAGATTGGAGAGTAATTGTCTCGCCTATAAAACAGGCAATTCTACAGTGGCAAAACATTTTATTTTCAATTTTCAAACATACTCTGTGTGACATGTACAATTACAAAGGAAAAACTAAATTTCTATCACTTTACTTTTTATTCTCTTGTTGCTCCTGAAAATTATTATTTTAAAAATTCCTATTTGAAAACTAATTAATGCAATATGCAATCCATTGAAGTTCTTTTATTTCTTAGACTAAAGAACATTTACTTTTCTTTTTTAAGTTAAACAGTTTCTAGATTGATGATTTTTTTATTAGGCATATCACAAACTCCAGTTTATATAAAGTTTTACATATGATATCATAGCATATCATACTTTTCTGTTGTATTTCCTACTGGGAGAAACTTATGTCTTGTTCTGTTACTGGGATATATATATATATGTGAATTTTGTGGTTTACATTGTCTTCATAAATATACACATTGTTAAATTACTAAATCAAATAACAGTATCTATTATCTTAAATAGTTTCCATTTCTCATGGGGAGAATATTTACATATACTCTACAAGTTTAGTTCACAATACATAGTTATTAACTATAAGCAACCTATTGAATGATAAAACATTCTCTAATTATTCCTCCTAACTGCAATTTTGTATGTTTTGAATAACAACATCTTCTGTAGCTCTTTCATTTGCAGTTTTGATGCCCATGTTCTACTTACTTTCTTTTAGTGCTGCTTTTGTAGATTCAGTATATAACCCATGCATTTTGTCTTGAAGTGCCCGGTTTATTTCATTAACATCAAATCATTTAAATGTATCTGTGTTGTCACATATAACAGTGTTTTCATTCTTTAAGAATTAATAATATTCTTTTGAGTACATATATTGCATTGTCTTTTTCATTCACTACTTGAGGGACTAACAATTTGATTTCATATCTTAAGCAGTGTTAATAATGCCACTACTTTTCATTACAGCTGTACTAATTTACATTCCTACCAACTGTCTGTATACCTTTTGTCCGCATTTCTGATATTTATTATCTCTTGCTTTATTCATGGTGGCCGTCTTGACACGTGTGCAGCTGTATCTCATTTTGGTTTTGGTTTGTTCCTGAGGATTACTGATGCTAACAGTATCTTTAAAATACATTCAAGCCAATTCCATGTCTTTCAAATAATAAATTTTCAGGTTTTGCCATTTTTTATTTGGCTATACATTTTTGTTATTAAGCACTTAAGTAATATTTTTAGTGAACTACTGTTAGTTATTTTGCTACATGTTGATATAGTGATAAAGAACATTTATCTTTTAATTTGCCCCACACAGTTTATATTGTAATATTATAAAACAGTAGTTATCCTTTGAGGACTTAGTATACGTTCAATGAATCCTTAGAAAAAGATATTATTGCTTCATTATTGCAAAATATGTTATTTAGATTCATAGAGAGAAGTATTTTCTCTGAAGTCGTATAATTATCAAAAGTGAAGATGGCACAAAAATTCCAAAGTATTGGTATCTCTCCAACCCGCTTATAGTACAATGAGCATGATATTTTCAACACAAAATTAGTAGTGTGTTATTAAATGAGCTATTACTTTAGTCTTCATGAAAAATAACTACATATGGCTATTTATGTTCCAAGTTTAATTTTAAAATATGTTTTAGTCTATTTCAAATAAATTATGCTCTAGTGTATGTGAACTTAGCCAGTCCAATTTTGTGATGAAATTAACTGTATATTATCCTTGTGATTGTTTTTTAAAATGCCTTTTTCATTCAGAGTAATTTTTTTGATATATGCGTTTTTAAATGACGAGGAAACAGTGCCATCTTCTGTCTGTTTCATTCAACAATTGTGAATAATGTAATATTGGGGTAATACACAACAGCAAAAAAAATAAAGTAAGAATTTGGAGATTTTATAATCTTAGCATAATGTGCTACATCTCTGAACATTTGCAAAAAGGCTAATTATTTGTGTGGCCTCTTGGGGCAGAGACATGTTTAAAACTGTTCTATGTGATTAATTATCCAGAACCTTTGAACATCCAAACAAAAGAGAGAAGAAGAAGAAGGAGGCAGGAGAGACAAATGACAGTGCCAGAAACGGAGGTCAAGTACTTGTAACAATTCGGTGTTAACAGTGTTGAAAGAACAAAAATATTTCTTTTCTTTTCTTTTCTTACCATTAACCTCTTATTCATTTATACCCTTACAGAAATATGCTTGATGCTTCAAACTTTCTTTTTCATCTTTTTTTTTTCAAATGGAAGTTGGAAAAATAAGGATGGATACTTTTAATGAGCTTTTAAATTTCCACCTTAAAATTTTATTTTTTATTTCCAAGGGTGATGGTTCAGAGATTTCAAACTTAGGGCAAACAAAGTAGTTCACATAAAACATATTTTACTCTCATCATATAGCTAAGAAAACGTGCTTAAATTCATAATTTGAAAAGCATGTTATTACTCTCATCCGACATTCATTCATTCCTGCCCTCTCAAGTGAAAAGGAAAAACAAAAAATAAAATCTATTCAAAGCATTTTCTATTTATGTCCATTAGTGCATTGACATTTGAGTTGTTGTAGATTATCTTCTCTCATGTTATCTAAACAAGATTTAATTTTTATGACTGTCGGGAGCACATAAATCAAGTTAAAAAACTTAGGCAGGAAAGTTATTTTTTTCCCTTAGAAGTTGGAAGCTATCAAAGGTAAATCTATGAAAATTAGTAAGCTGAATTGTTCCATTCCATTAGACTAAAAAGATATAAAAATAAAAACATAAGTTAAAGCAACTTCACTCCATTTCTCAAAAAACTTTGTTGAGATTCCATGCTACATATGGTCACTTTGTATATTCAGTGAGAAGTTACTGACCAGAACCGAAATATACAAGTGGGGAGAATTCAGAGTGCCGTCTTCACATATCTCAGAGGAAAAAATAGCCCCTTGCTTTTTGCCTAAATTACTTCCATTTTATTTTTGTACAATTCTATTTCTTAAAGACTTATTCCATTTAGAGGAGGTTTTTCACTTGCAGATGAATTCCCAGCCTTATGAAGAGTTTCTCCAAAGCCTCCCTAAATCCCCAAATATATTTTAATTTATATAAATTGTTGATCTAACCTGATGTTCTGATGTTAGAACAATCAATCCTAGGAATAAAAATTAGAGTTCTATGAATTAATGAGTCAATACATCATAACTCTCAGAATTCTAACTCACTGAAGTTTGAGTAGCCACTAGGTTTTTAGAAAAGAATCTTCCACCCAATTTTAGGCATCCCTCAGCCTATTCCTGATATGCGCTAATATCTATCTCCTATTCATGTTATCTAAGATGGTAAATGTTATTTGGAGAATATAAAAAACACTGCAAAAATTCCTATGTTTCATATTTGTTACGTTTACTCAACTAAAAAACAGTGAACGGGATTTAACTCAGTGGCACAACATCTTCCTGTCAAGTGCAAGACCCAGAGTTTGATCCCAGGGACAAAAAATTATTAAGTATTAATTCATATTTTCTCCATTAATATTACTTTTTGCGGTCATTAGTGTCAGCATTTTATCATTGCAGATGTGTATGGATTACTAGCACACACAACACTGTCACTGAGCTGAACAGGAATGTGTGCAATCACAAGAAAGAATATGCCTTTGATTATATATGAAATAGATTAATTTCCCATCTTATGTGATTAAATTTTGCATAATTACAATTTAACTGAAAACATTTCCTAAGAATGTAACAACTCAGATACAAATTGTTATAAAATGTTTACAGTTTTGGATCCCATATGAAATCTGTGACTACTCTTCTTTTTTCTTTTTAGTTTATTGGTACATTTTAGGTATACAGTATAGTTATATTCATCATTGGGATCTTGTACCTTTGCATGACAGGTCTTGGTTCTCATTTTTTCCCCTTATC
>NW_022956888.1:0-610 GCF_012274545.1 Fukomys damarensis | reverse complement strand
AAGTTATAAATAATAAAGGTATACATTATTATTTAATGAAATAGAACTATATGAAATGTTTAACTTTTGCTCATAATTTAGTAATCATTCAATAAATATTTGCTATTATATGAGCTGGAACTCAATTCTCCATCAGATAATCCTTTATATCTCTCAATCCTTTTTGTTATACTTGAAATTTCTTTTAGTTATTCTCATGTTTAACACCTTTAAACATTTAGCTTTAAGATCACTTTTGTACATGCTATACCATATATAAAATTATGCACAGTGAGCTGGGCTTGCTGGTGCACACTTGTAACCTCAGCACTCTTGAAGATTGAAAATGGGTATCACACATCGGAGCACTGCCTAGGAAATTTAAAACCTAAGCAAGAATCTATCTCAAAAAAATAATGACTAAAAAAGGTTTGTGGATGTACACTAGTATGAAAACCATCAATTTTCAATCTGAAGCAAAAAAGACATACATCATTTTAAGCAAGTTTCAAGTGTTTCATCTAAAAGCAATTTTAAGATACAGAATTATTAATTACACATACATACATAAAAAGTTCTTAGTCAAATTTTGCATGAAAGAAAATATTTCTTTATAATAACCTCCATGTAT
>NW_022956887.1:0-214 GCF_012274545.1 Fukomys damarensis | reverse complement strand
AGAAGACAGAAGCATGTGTTAAGGAATAATACGGATATGGAGCTAGTGTGAAAGGAAATTTGAATGTTCAAATTCCTATTGGAGGTCCTGAACAGGTACAAAAGTCTACCGCCTGTTGTAGAATCCAGGAGTAAAGTGATGCAGGTGGCATTTAAGGAAAGGTTGATCTAGTTTTTATCTGAAGAATGGATTTGAATTGTCAGAGGCTAGAGCA
>NW_022956886.1:0-225 GCF_012274545.1 Fukomys damarensis | reverse complement strand
TTCTTCTGAGATACTTCCCCAAAATCCCATCATCTTAACTTTCTTTGTTTTTTTTTTTTAAATACAAAAGATTAGAAGCCATCTAAAAATATTTAGTATTCAGTTGTTAAAGGTCAGGTGACCCCAGTACTGTAGATTGTTCTTCTGAATGGGTAAGAAATAAACTGTTATTTATAAAGTAGGAGAAGGGTTAGTATAAATAGAATATGGGGACAGAGAATCAGC
>NW_022956885.1:0-232 GCF_012274545.1 Fukomys damarensis | reverse complement strand
TCCTTTAAAGCTATAAAATAACACACAACCAATACTTCCGCTTAGTAACGACCCTGACTAGAATCCACACCCAAAAGTATTTTTTCCTTCATTTCCATTGGCCTGATAGACTCAATATTAGAGCTGCCTCTATTTTCTAATTTCTCTTGCATTTAAAGATAATGCTTTTGTTTCATTTACAGAGCACACGCTGCCGACACAGCTGTCCTTTCTTTGTAATAAACACAGGGCT
>NW_022956884.1:0-207 GCF_012274545.1 Fukomys damarensis | reverse complement strand
CAAGTGCAAGGACCCAAGTTCGATCCCTGGTACCAAAAAAAAAAAGAAAGGAAGAAAGAGAGACAGAAAGAGAAAGAAAGAGAAAGAGAAAGAGAAAGAAAAAGAGAGAGAGAGAGAGAGAGAAAGAGAAAAAGAGAGAGAGAGAGAGTATATAAGCAATGGAATCATTGTATAATCAATGTCCAAGTGTTGGTTCTACATTTCAAA
>NW_022956883.1:0-369 GCF_012274545.1 Fukomys damarensis | reverse complement strand
TTCTCTTTAAATGTACCAATAAACTTAATGGAAAAAAAACCCAAGAAGGAGGATGGTAGGGTCACAGACTGAGAGAGAAAAAAAGAGGTAAATGGGAGCCACATATTAAATGTGATACACTTGTCATTCAATCTATATCATTTTTATGTAGAAAAGTATATGAAACTCTTTATTGGGCTTCAATTTTTCCTGTGAAGGCATTCTTAGGGTGTCTCAGCTGTCATGAACAGCACTGCATATACCGGATTTGCATTCAATGTTAGAAAATCATGGGTAAAAAAACAGTGTAATCACAGTGTCTTTCAATCAGATCTCACCGAGGGGACACTGATATAGAATTCAAGGCCCCCTCATTTGGCTGAAACCCCA
>NW_022956882.1:0-688 GCF_012274545.1 Fukomys damarensis | reverse complement strand
CTCCACTCAAATTTTTTTTTTTTTTTTTGGATACAGGGGATTGACCTTGGGCCCTTGTGCTTGTGAGGCAGGCGCCAAAACCACCGAGCTAAATCCCTGGCCCTACCACTTGAATTTTGTTTTTATTACATTGTCACTCAAAGCAGAAACACAAAAACTACAAAATAATTCTAAAACAAAGAGCCAAAACATGGCCAGATTTTACTTAGAATTTGACCTCTTCGGGAGTCAAGCGTACGGCGGGTTTTCCCTCTTGCTCAGACTTGCCTAGATGTTTGGGTTCCCTGCAGCAGCACAGCGGGGTGCGAGCGGGACCCCATCTCCAGTAGCTCGGTGCCTGTGTGGCTTTCCCCGTCCTCGTGATTTCCGGGAACGAGGCTCCCTGCCCTGCCCATGTCCGTTATTTACGGTGCTGTCTGTCTGGAGTGCCTGGTTCTGGCTTCAGCAGCCCTGGCCCTGGGTGGTCCGTTTCTTCTCCAGTGCCTCCCTCTGTTCCTCCCACCTCTGCCAGTTTTGTATTTCTCCCCCGTTATGTTGCAGCTTCAGTCATCTGAGTTGGAAGTGTGGGAGTCTCTGCCTGTGACCACAGGACTGGCCAAGGAGAAGCTGCGTGTTTGGTCTTTTTCTCTCTCCAGCTCCCTTCGAGGGAGCGGGGGGTTTCAGGCAAGCGGCAGAAGCTGTCTTCCCC
>NW_022956881.1:369-948 GCF_012274545.1 Fukomys damarensis | reverse complement strand
GAAGTGAGGGAAGTCTCAAGGTGGGAGATGGCAGTCTCCAGTCGTTCAATGTCTTCATCTATGGTCAGGTGAAGTTCTGAATAATACTTGTTGGAGAGAACGAGAGAGGTTATGCCTGTTCTGGCCCCCGCAATCCCGAGGGAAAGCAACACAGCTAATGTAATTGCTGTTATAGGTTCTCTTTTTGATCTTATGAGGCTGTGCTCATCTTTTGGATAAAAAGTGGAGAATTGTTCTGAGGAATAATATGTCATCCTGGGGATTAATTGGACCAGGATACAATACATGGTCCGGTTTCTTTTGAGCAAGTCTCCTGAAATACAGGGGGTGAGGCCATCATTGCAAGCCCACCAAGCATTGTGGAGAATTGTTCTGAGGAATAATATGTCATCCTGGGGATTAATTGGACCAGGATACAATACATGGTCCGGTTTCTTTTGAGCAAGTCTCCTGAAATACAGGGGGTGAGGCCATCATTGCAAGCCCACCAAGCATTTTCAGGAGGAATTATATAAGATCCTGATTGAATTGAAGTATAATTGATATGAGTCTGATTACATAGGTGGTGGGGTGTTAGGC
>NW_022956881.1:0-267 GCF_012274545.1 Fukomys damarensis | reverse complement strand
GTAATATCCTGAGACTGTCATGCCCTCATAAAAAGGAGGTCTAACACTATAACAGAGCCAACAAGATTGGGTCAATTCAGGTTTGGTATAATTTAGAGCTAGGAAGGCATTCTTGACAAGATTAACTAGAATTTCCTCAGAGTCTCTGGGAGGACGAAGTGTGGTGAATTGTAGAGATAGAGATGTATCATAACCAGGAAATGTAGTATTCATGAGAGATTCTGCATATTTTCTAAAATCTGGGAAGTAAGGAATATTGGGATCCCG
>NW_022956880.1:0-271 GCF_012274545.1 Fukomys damarensis | reverse complement strand
TCATATGAATGGTAGGCATATATATTCTAGTATTACAGGTGGAGATGTGAATTCTATTTTGTCATTTTTTATTGTTTATCAGCATAGAATCATATTCCAAATGCAGTATGTCAATGCAGTATCAGTGCAATGTGGATGGATAACTGGTATGATTCAAAGTTTCAGCCCTTATAAATAGGAACACTAAAAATATGAATGTAAATTTGAACATATCAGAAGAGTATGTTGTCTTTAATGATGAAAAACATAAATTCTCTCCAGAAAATCTTTT
>NW_022956879.1:0-209 GCF_012274545.1 Fukomys damarensis | reverse complement strand
TGAAGATTTAAGCCTTTTACTTTAAATCATCCTAGTAATTTATGATAAATATCCTAGGAGGGCAAAAGTTTTCACAGTGGATTAAATCAGCACTTCTCAAAGAATAATGCGTACCGCATTTCTCAGGAACCTTAGAAACGGAGAGCCCTTAGTAAGTCTTGGGGTCATCCCAGGAACTATATGTGTGGGGCCCAGCAAGTGTCCCACCT
>NW_022956878.1:0-2407 GCF_012274545.1 Fukomys damarensis | reverse complement strand
GTTTTTTTTTTTTTTTTTTTTTTTTTTTTTTAATTGGTTTTCTGCTCTGGGTAAAATTTTTCTTTAACAGGAAGCACTAGGAGAATTTTCTATTATTTTTTGTCTTCCATCCCCAGGAAGATTATTTATCTTCTTTTGCCTCGTATGTTTAAAAATTTTACCTGTTTTTATGATCTCATGTTTTCTTCAACTGTTGTGCTATTTCTTTGCTTCTTAGATGCATTTCTCTGTGCCTCCCTCAGAGTCTCAGGCTGAGACCTGGGCAAGTGTTCTTATGATTTCCTGAAGGCTGTAGCGCAGGTAGTTGGGGTGCTGGGCTTAGGTCACTTAGGCGGGGGCCCCTCCCTGCCTCTTCCCTGCTAGTCCATGATGAAGAGGTTTGTTACTGGGTCTCTTGGTCTCGGGAGATGCATGTGATTCAACACTAAGGAACATTCCCTCACTTCAACTCAAATTGGAGGCCTTTCTTGAAGGCTCTGCTGAGGTCATTTTTCTCCCGCTTTCTCTTCTCCCAGCTGACATCCCCCGTGGAGAGGAGCCTTGTCTGAGCCCCGGGATGGGGCCCTGCCTTGTGCTCTTCATCCCTCTCTTCCTGGCTCCTCTGAGCACCTCCTGTTTTTGTCCGTCCTCTGCTTTGTGAGGGCCACGTTGATTTCTTGAAGAGAGTTAACCCTCGGTGAGAACAGCATTAGCTATCTCCCCACCGCGCCCGCGGGCTCAGCAGGGCAGAGCGCACTGCTATCTCAGGTGCAAGGGCAGTGGCTTTGAGGTGGTCCCAGGTGACCCTACTTTCACCTTCCAAGCCCACTCTGGCTTTGGATTTAGGAAGAAACTTGGCAGAACTGGGCCACCCCTCACCGTGAAGGGTCCAGCTCACTTCTCTCATTTCCGCCATGACCTCCTGAAATCGGTGTCCGATGGCCTTACCAGGAATCAGCGGGGCTTCCCTCGCCTGTGAGATGGGAAGCAAGACATTGCAGCTGCTCCAGCAGAGGCCCGAGGACCTAGCAGCTTGGGCTTCTCACCTGACTCCTTTTTCTTTTTTTAAAATCTGAAGAGGCAGGACGGGGAAGCACAGTGCATGACTCCAGACACAAGGCACAAATGCCCCTCGTGCTATCTGCACCGCTGTCTGCAGAGGAGGGCGCTGGCATTTGGTCACCTAGGACACTGCTTTAGTGTGACCCACAGGGTGGACTGCAGTGAATCCTACCAGAGCAAGCAGAGGGAAAGACAAACGGAACTCTCTGTCCTAGGCACAGTAGGAAACTTTCAGCCAGCAAGAACATGGAGTAAGAAAAAGATGAAGAACTCTTGAGCTAAGCTGCAGGACGTGAGCCTGCATTTCACAGAACACAGAGTCCCCAGTGCCTGCAAGCACAGAAGGAATATGCCTTGCTGACCCGGCTGGGATAGTGCCCATTAATATGACCGTGGGACACCGCTGAAGAGCAAGACAAGGACACAGGGCAGGAGGTGGGCCACGCGGGCTCTCGGTGGGGTGGCGGGAGAGAGGCTCAGCTTGGTCCTTGGAGGTCGCGCTCCTGAATCACCCCCCAGGGAAATGCTCTGTGCGCCGAGGGAGGCGCTGGCAGGGCTGCTTCCGTGGGAACAGCTTCGAGCAGTGCAGAACCGGAGTGCCTGCCAGGAAGGGACTGGTGAGATCAATTACAGTATATTCCTGTGCTCACACTCTAACCACCATTAAAATAAATGAGCTAGATCTCTATGAATCGACTCCAAGAGAGCTTAGAGCTACAGTCAGTGAATGATCAGGTTTCAGAATTATAAATTCAGTACAATTTTGTGTAAATAGTAAAACAAACAAGGCAACACCAGACTCTTTGTGGATGCGTATTCACAAAGGGTAGAGTATGCTTGTCAGGCCCAGGAAAGGGAGCAGAGCTGGTGAGGGGTATGGAGCAGATTTCCATTGTCACTGCATCATTTTACTTTTTAAAAAACCTTCCAGACACTTACTGAATTAACATTTGTGAATCCTGCGTGGTGGGTGCATAGGCAATTCTATGCCTTTTGTAATTTTTATACTACTAAGATATTCCATGATACACTTAATTTAAGAAAGCCCGGGAGACCCGGAATGGTAGCAGGAAGGTGTCGCCTACACAGAGGGCAAGGGCACCAGGGTTGGCTGCTGGGTGCCTGGGCGCCTGAGTGACCCTGCTGGGCTGCTCCGAGCAGCTGCTCTCTGGCCTGTGGGCATTCTTTTTCTGATTCCCAGCCTGGCCTGCACAGCTGACCTAGTGACCCGCAGCAAAGGGACCTTCCACCTGGACTGTGCCCTGGTGGACGTTGAATCACATAAAAATAAAAGGGCTTGATAGAAAAGAATGGAGAGACAGCAATAAGGTGAATATTTTGTGGCCGCAGGTAATAGGTAGAAGGA
>NW_022956877.1:0-317 GCF_012274545.1 Fukomys damarensis | reverse complement strand
TAGCAGAGGAATAGCTGGGTCAAATGGAATTTCTAGCTTTAGTTTGTTGAGGCATCTCCATCCTGATTTTCACAGCGATTATTGTACATTGAGTTGTCCGAAAATTAATCTCAAATGACCAAAAGAATCTGCCCAGAACTCCTTGAGAAGCACCTGGCATAACATGAGAAGTGCCCTTCTCAGGATCCTTCATTTCTCTGGAATAATTTAGTATAAGTGAAGTGTACAGAAAAGGAATGGTCTATCCCTGAGATCCTGAACACCTTGAGGGAGCAAAAGTGCTAGACTAAGAATGGGGCCTTTGAAGTCAGTGGATT
>NW_022956876.1:0-265 GCF_012274545.1 Fukomys damarensis | reverse complement strand
TATTTTTTTTTTTTTTTTTTTTGGTATAGGGATTAAACTCGGGACCTTGTGCTTGCAATTCACGTGGCAGAACCACTGGGCTAAATCCCCAGCCTAAATATGATTCTTAATTGATTAACTTTCACAATAATGAGTTTATTCTTCTCTTCCAAAGTGGACTGAAGCTATAATTCAGTAATAGAAGAAAACTTTAAAAGTTCACAAATCTATATAAATTAAATAATTCTTAGCAAATGTGTTACTAAAAAAGAAAAAAACCCTAGAA
>NW_022956875.1:0-717 GCF_012274545.1 Fukomys damarensis | reverse complement strand
TAAACTTTACAGTTTCTTGATTCTGTGATTTTCATTGTACAAGTCTTTCCCATCCTTGGATATATTGATTCCTAGGTATTTTATTATTATTATTATTATTTTAACGCTGTTGGGAATGGAATTGTTTCCTGATTTCTTTCTCAATTAATTCATTGTTGGTGTATAGAAAGCTGTTAATTTTTTAATGTTTATTTTGTATCCTGCAAGCTGTACATTTTATACTATAAAATTCCTTCAGTGGAACAGTTTTTTCAAAATGAATGAGCTAGTTTTCACTCCTAAAACTGTAAGAGTTGAGTTACTTCATGACTTTATTATCTAGTTTAATGGTGTGATGTTTCAATGTAAATACCTTTAATGTGCTTATTAGCTATCAGGAAAACCTCCTTTGGTGTTTGTTAAAGACCCTTGCCCAATTTTTTATTGGGCTGCCTGCCTTATTGTTACTGATTCATAGGAGATTTAAAAATATAATCTGCATATTAGGTTTTTGTGGGACATACTTATTTTAAATATATTCTCCCAGGCTTCCTTTATACCCATTGTTGAACATTTAAGGTTTTCTCCTTAAGGAATCTTGCCTACCTAATATAATGATATTTTTCTAGTTGTGTAGGTTTTTTGTTTTGTTTTTTGTTTTTTGCTAGCAGCCATTTTTCACTTTGATTTTTATATTATAATTTTGAACTTTTATTTTTAGATATGTGGTGTTTTAGA
>NW_022956874.1:0-403 GCF_012274545.1 Fukomys damarensis | reverse complement strand
AAAGGAAGAAAGGAAAATATTACCAAATAATCCCAATATTCCCATTGGTGGAAAAGCAATTAGCTATAGAAACGCAATGAGCCATTTCATCAATCTCTGAAAATGCAGTAAATAGGGCCAGTGATTTAGCTCAGTGGTGCCGCTTGCCTTGCAAGCTCAAGGTCCCAAGTTCAATCCCAGGTACAAAAAAAAAAAAAGGAAGAAAAAAGAAAGAAAGAAAATACAGTTAATCATTTCAAATCTTTCAATACACTTTAAAGGTATTAGTTTATGCCTTCCTCGTTAAGGTTATTTAACATAGAATTAAAGTGGTTCAAACTTCCATAGATGAAGCTGAAGAGTTTGGACCTCGAATGATACTCCAAGCAGGTCAGTATGCTCAAATCTGAAGAAAATCACAGAA
>NW_022956873.1:0-696 GCF_012274545.1 Fukomys damarensis | reverse complement strand
CTTGTCCCTGTTGCCTGGGCTATGTCATTGCCCACTCACTGAGGGTGTTCAGATTGCTTGTTTGAATTCACACCTGGCACGAATACAGCGACGTGCACTGGAAATTGTGATCCGATTCTGGGTAAGCTTTTTGTGTGGCTTAGCAGAACATAAATTCAGTCCCCCGCTTTTATAAATCAAAGACATTCTTTTGAACAGTTTCCACAGAATGTTTGTGTTGTCTCTCATGCAGCGCTGTTGTCTCATGCAAACAACCGTTTAATCAGGTGCTGTCTGAAAGGATATGTCTGTTCCCTACAGACCTGAGGTGCTGTCCTCCTTCCTTAAACAATCCTCACAATTCAGGGGACAGTGAGGGGAGGAAGGGAGGGTCTTCCCCACTCAGAGCTCCCAAACCCTTCACACTTTTGCTGTTTGGGCTGCTTTTGTCTCACTGAACAGTGCCAAGACATTGTGAGGTCCGTGGGACAGGTGTTTGTCTGCTCTCTCAGGGTGACACCCTTCTCTCTTGCCAGCCTGCGCTTGTGGTTGCTCTGTTTTCCTAGACTGACAAAACAGAAGCTTCTTAAATCTATTCTCATCTTAGACATATCTAAGACATAAATACCCATTTTTTTCTTAGCATCTTCTACTACCTACATTTTGGTGACCCCATTATATATGGCAAACTGGAGATAGATAGATAGATAGATAGAT
>NW_022956872.1:0-897 GCF_012274545.1 Fukomys damarensis | reverse complement strand
GTGGCCCCACGTGGAATTCCCTCCTGCTCAGGGAAGGTCAGTAGGTCTTTCATTCTAGTCAGAGCTGCAGTTCATTGGATGAGGCCATTCATGTCATGGAGGACAATTTGCTTTATTCGGGCTGCAAACTTTAATGTTAACCTTATCCATAAATACCCCCACAGACACATCCAGAATACTGGTTGATCACACAATTTAGGCACTGTTGCCTAAATTGACACATGACTACAATTTGCTTTATTCGGGCTGCAAACTTTAATGTTAACCTTATCCATAAATACCCCCACAGACACATCCAGAATACTGGTTGATCACACAATTTAGGCACTGTTGCCTAAATTGACACATGACACTTACCACCACTGGAGATTTTGGGTTTTATATTTTGGGTTGTGTAGCCTGAATTCTTACCCATTTAAAAATTCAATGTGTTCTGCTATTAAAGCAAGGTGAATGCTACCTGTGTATCTAGGATTAGGTTGCTTAGCCTAACAGCAGCAAGGATGTGCAAATTATTTCAAATCCGTTATAACTAATATATATCATCCCCAAGTACTATGTGTCAGAAACTGCACTGAGCATTCCATTTCAAAAGCCTACACAGTAGATAATATCATCTCTTTTCCATTGATGAATAAATAGTTTAAACACTGTTCATCCATTTAAGTGGTATAGTTGAAAAGCAAAGACAAATTTAAATCAAGTCATTTCCCACTGAATCTCACACTCTCTCATGTATTTATTAATCTGCCTTCCTCATAGCATGAACACACTTGAAAATTCAGATTTTTTTTTGCCAAGGCAACCCACAAATTAAATCTTAATATCACAGCTAAAAAAGGGCAGCAAAGTAGAAGTATCATATATTTTACTGCAATTTAAAGTTAATATGGTCAG
>NW_022956871.1:0-204 GCF_012274545.1 Fukomys damarensis | reverse complement strand
AAGGACGTGGCTACAACAGGTTGCCACATCATACTGGAACCAGGGGCTCCAAACACTTGCCCTTAACCCCAGAGTGCAAGAAAAGATACAGGCAGCTCTGGAGGGACATTGGCAAACCCCCCTCCTAGGGGAAAGGGGACGTCCTGCTGAGTGATGAGGCTCCTGCACCCTGTAGAGAGAGGGCTGGTCCAGGGAGCTGTGCTC
>NW_022956870.1:0-237 GCF_012274545.1 Fukomys damarensis | reverse complement strand
AGGGCCTTTGGGGGTCTCCCCTCCCCAGGGCATTTGTGGAAGGGGCTTCTGCCCATCCATGCTGTGTATCCCACACTGTCCCTGTGCCCCATGTGAGGACTATAGACAAGCTATGAAGACACACGCATGCTGGACATTGACCGTGGGTGACGAGACTCACAGGAAATGCACACGATTCTGCTATTGCACTGAGAAAAATGGGATGGGTTACTGGAAACTGTCGGGATGTGTTTGTTT
>NW_022956869.1:0-251 GCF_012274545.1 Fukomys damarensis | reverse complement strand
TGCAAGGGAAGGTGAGGGCAGCGCCTTTCTTGAAGGTGAGGTCGAATGTGTGTTTCCCGGGACTTGCCCATGGGGGCCTCGCTGGAGTGGGCGGCGACGGGCCCGCGAGGCTGGTTAGCGCTCGATTTCGGGGACGGAATAGGCCCCACATTTTCCTCCCTGAGCAGTGTCCTGAGCGGTGGACGGTGGGTGTCGGGGTTAGTTGGACGTCCAGGCTGAGAAACGACGTCGGAGTAGAAGTCCCTCCTCTC
>NW_022956868.1:0-507 GCF_012274545.1 Fukomys damarensis | reverse complement strand
TCCTCTAGCTGCACTCACTCTCAGTCACCTTAAAAATTGGTAATTTTGGAGGCCACATATAGTTGGACAACACATTATTAGTTTCCCACAAGCTTTGTGGTAAGGTAACACCTCTGATGTGTGGGTTATAATAGTTGTCTGGGCTACTGACTTCTCAGGCACCTGAAGGCCACTTTCACTGAAAACGCTGACCCTGTATTTGGGCTTGTAGATGTCTGATGGGTGACTAAAGTGAGATAAAGGCTTTACTTCTCTGTCTTCATATTGTATCTGTGCTCTTTGCTGTCTTAATCCTTGGGTCAGAGTTTACTTAGCTCTCTGCACAAACCTTTGGAACATTTACATGATTTGCCCAAGACTGTAATACAGAGTTAGCCAGCGGTAGTGGTACACACTTCTTTCATGTTCGCATGGAAGAAAGGTCCCTTTTCCTATCCAGACTCTTGCTCCTCTAAACTTCCAACCAAGAGCCACTCTGGTGTACTTCTCCACTAGAGCTCTTTATAC
>NW_022956867.1:0-287 GCF_012274545.1 Fukomys damarensis | reverse complement strand
GTATCTAAAGATAACAGCTTCCCAGCATGGATACGGTCCCGAGTTCCTCCCCCGGCCCTGAAAGAGATCTGTAATAACAAATCCCCATGGTGGTCTTGCCATGCCCTGGACAGCACAGCGACGGTCTCCAGCAGCAGAGTCAGAGGATGGGGGCAGAGACCCTTTGGATAACCCTGACATCCCATCTTACCCACCACACGAAGGATGACCAACATATTGCTGAGTGTTTGAATTTGAAAATTTTATTGCAGTAAAAGCCATCTTGCTATTCATCCCCTCAGAATATG
>NW_022956866.1:0-277 GCF_012274545.1 Fukomys damarensis | reverse complement strand
TCTTAACCTTCCCAATAAGGGACTGATAGCAAACTAAAATTATTAAGGAAAAGAGCTGATTAAATCTCTCCCAAAATCAAAGTAAAACTCTACCTAATTATTGATCTCAGATTTGACTCATATTATGTCACTATTTTAGCTTCAGATTACAAATGTGCAGTTGCCCAAAGCCATGATTGTTGTATACTTTGTGCTCCACGTTAGTGGATCTTGCCATAGTATTTATTCCACAAACTTTTGAGAAGAAACAGTTCTTGTTTTATATGTCCTTTGGATT
>NW_022956865.1:0-368 GCF_012274545.1 Fukomys damarensis | reverse complement strand
CCCCCGTCTCCTTCTCCCTCCTTCTCCAGGTCTTCCATCCCCCTCCCCCCGGGATCCCTCATACGATAGAAAACATGTGATATTTGACTTTCTCGGTCTGGTTTATTTCATTTAACTTCATGGTGTACAGTTCCATCTATTTTCCTGCAAATGGCAGGACTTTTTTTTCAGCTTTAATTGAGTTTATTGGTACATTTTAGGGATACAGTACAGTTATATTCATTGTTGGGATCTTGTACCTCTACATGACAAGTCTTGATTCTCATTTTTTCCCCTTACCCCTGCCCTCTGACTTTCTTTTTTTTAATGGCTAAATAATATTCTCTTGTGTATAGTATACCACCTTTTCATTATCCATTTGTTTGTTG
>NW_022956864.1:0-485 GCF_012274545.1 Fukomys damarensis | reverse complement strand
TTGGACTCTGTCAAACATTTTTTTCTGCATCTATTGAGGTGATCATATGATTTTTGCGCTTGACTCTGTTAATATGTGTATTACATTTAATGATTTGCTATTTTAAACCATCCCTGCATCCCTGCAATGAATCCTACTTGGACATGCTATATATACATGGCTTGTCAGTATCTTATTGAGGACTTTTACCTCTGTGTTCACTAGAAAAATTGGGCTGTAGTTCTCTTTTTTGGCTGGCTTCTTCTCTGGTTTGGTAATGATTGCTTCCAGGAATAAATTTGGGAGTATTGATTCCCTTTCAATTTCATTAAAGAGTTTGAGAAGTAGTAGCATTAGGTCTTTTGTAAATTTATTGTAGAATTCAGCAGTGAATTTCTCAGTGCCGGCACATTTCTTTGTTAGTAGGTTTTAAATTACATCTTCAATTTCATTGGCTGATGTTCGTTTATTTACAATTTTTATCTTAATTCACCTTTGAGTAGCTC
>NW_022956863.1:0-218 GCF_012274545.1 Fukomys damarensis | reverse complement strand
ATAACCCAGGCAGACGCGCTGAAAGTAATTATCTGTGTAATGCGTCCCGCACCGTCACCTCGCCGTGGAAAGGGAAAAGGAGCCCAACAGGCAAAAAATAGTCCTCTCTGTCTGCGGCCCATGCGGCAGCCGGGAGGATTAATCACACCCCGCGCGAACACAGTTATCACCCCGCCACCGATCGGGAAACCAAGGACTTTGAATAATTCACATCGCCC
>NW_022956862.1:0-226 GCF_012274545.1 Fukomys damarensis | reverse complement strand
TTTTTCATTAATTCAAGTTTGTTAAACTCACATACTATGTAAGTATGTTTTATATTACGAAGACTCCAAATTTACTTCTGAGTTAATCATAGACTGTCCAAAAATGTTTTAAAAGTTTTGTTGTCTCTTTTGCTTCTGGGGCTTCTATTTTATAAATAAGATGTGGAAAATAATATCTTATGCAGAAAAGCATGAAAAGAATGTCCAAGATAAGACAGAACAGATT
>NW_022956861.1:0-241 GCF_012274545.1 Fukomys damarensis | reverse complement strand
AATTTCCCTACCAAAATGACATGATGTTCAACTGAGAGTTTACAGACAAGAAACTGACTTGCTATGGGATTTATTGCTAGAGTGACATTTACAGAAAAGCTGAATGAATTCTTTAAACTTTTTTCAGAACTTCCTTGAAAACCTTGTAAGTATTTTATGTTATATAACAAAGCTACAGCTTTTTTTCTACTAGACAACATATTAGTGATTTACAAGTCATGTTCTTCCCTGTACATATAAC
>NW_022956860.1:0-321 GCF_012274545.1 Fukomys damarensis | reverse complement strand
GCCCCCATTTTCAGGAACTCAAGTTAAATTGAGAAACAAAACATAAATTTATGAAAACAAAAGAGCTAAATAAAAATACATGATGATAAGCAAAAAAGGTTCCAAGTCTTCTTCACGTCCGGTTTTCTAAGCACTGCATGGTTTATTTCAGAATCTCCCACAGTGGTCACTGTGTCCACGTGTCTCTAATGCAGCATGTCCCCATACCATCCCAGTGACCTCCCCATGTAATAGAGCTGACCACAGTGCTTCCTCACGTCAAATACTCAGCTTTCCCATTTGCTAAGCTTTAGGACAAGTCTCTTCATAGGCTTCCTCAAA
>NW_022956859.1:0-599 GCF_012274545.1 Fukomys damarensis | reverse complement strand
GAATCTGCCTCACATCATTTACATACAGATAGTTACAGGCATTCATCATTTCATTATGCTGACGACTTCACTATTCTGATGCGTAATGTCTCTTTAATGAGCCTCAAAAAATACAATATTCCTTGATTTATGACTGCTTAACTGAAAAATTATACAAAGTGGCAAAAAATCCTCATAATGTATTTTCATTTTTCCTCCACATTACACTTATATTTAACAGTGACTCATGAGTTAAGATCATCTTTGACAAAAGAAATGTTCAGAATTTGACTTACCATGTTTTAGTACCACTGTGCTTTATGTGCATATTTAAACTCGCATAGTACAACTGTGCTGACACTGACAAATAGCAAATTAAAATTGATTATTTTCCTCCAAGAATTATTGTATATTAGAGAACCAATTTTCAATATCACTGTAAGTTTCCTAAGTCTTCTTTAGTTATGGGAAAGGTTATAATTCAAATTTTCATTTTTCCCTGTTTAAAAGAAAATGTAAAGGACCTTAATGCCAGAGAAAGCCCTATCTAGTAACAAAATACTACTTAGGAAAGAGAAAAGTACACAGAAGTAAATTTGAAATAGGGACAGAAGCTTACA
>NW_022956858.1:0-1388 GCF_012274545.1 Fukomys damarensis | reverse complement strand
TTTCATTAATATCCACTTGGGTAGTTATGATTTCCTTCCTCATAGTAGGGTTGAGTTTGGACTTTTCTTGTTGTCCTAGAAGCTTCTAGTGCATCATTAGGCTGTTTAATTTGAACCTGCCTTGTTTTACTAATGTGAAGATTCATATCCCACATCTCGGCAGGGCTGGGCATGTAGCTCAGTGACGCTGTGCCTGCCTGACAAGCATAGGGTCCTGAGTTCAGTTCCTGGTGCTGAAGAAAAAAGAAATCCCCTCTTAGGACTGCTTTCATTGTGTCCTATAAATTCTATGTTGTACTGATGTTATTTAATTCTAGGAATCATTTAATTTCTTCCTTTGTTTTTTCTGTGGCCCACTGAGTATTCAGGAGTGTGTCACTTAATATTCATGTGTTTGTAAAAGATCAGTGGTATCAGTGTACTGTGATCTGATAACTTACATGGGATAATTTTGATTCTTTTGTATTTATATAAACGCTTTATGAATTGAACTAGTAAGTGGTCTATTTTGGAGAAAGTTTTATGTGCTGCTATGAAAAATGCATATTCGGTTGTAGTATGGTAGAACATTGATATCTATTAAGACCATTTGTTTGAAGGTTTGATTCAACTCTGATATTTATTTGTTAATTTTTTGTTTGTTGATCTGCCCTTTTGTGACAGTGGGGTATTGAGGTCTCCCACTCCGACTTTTCATTGTCTTATTTTATTAGTGTACATTTTTAGTACATAATAATTACATTATTGTGACGAGTTGGTACCTGCACATAACACATTCATTCCTTTGTTTCCCCTCCCTTTCCTTTCCCCTCCTTCCATCTCTTGATCCTCTTCATTTTTATAAAATATCTATTTCCCTGTTCCCTATTATCTTATAATTAGAGACAACCCCTGAAATGGGATTTTTTTGGGCCAGATACTCCTTGGACAGAATCTAATATGTAATATTAATATAAAAAGAACTAAAACAATTAGACCTCCCCCCAAATAAAAGACCCAGTTAAAAAATGGGCTACTGGAATGAACAGACACTTCTCAGTAGAAGAAATACAAATGACTAAAAAATTCATAAAGAATTTTGACGTCTCTAGTTGTTAGAGAAATGCAAATTAAAGCAACTTTGAAATTCCATTTTACTTAATAAAAAGTGGCTATCACCCCAAACCCAAAACCAACCAACCAAACAAACAACCCAGGTAATAACAAAAGTTGGTGAGGGTGCTGGGAAAATATACCCTTCTACCTTGTTTGTGGTTATGTAGACTAGTACAACCACTGTGGAAATCAGTATAGAGATTCCCCTACTCTGATTCCTTCTGTATTTATTTGATTTTTTATGTCCAGTATTGTTTGTTTTATGAAATGGGTTGACCAATATTTGAGATTAT
>NW_022956857.1:0-205 GCF_012274545.1 Fukomys damarensis | reverse complement strand
CAGAGCCAGTGGGGGACAGAGCTTTTCTCCTGTTTCCACATTATCACCTCAAGTGAGGGCTTCGGAGGCGATAAAGTATTATGTGACCCAGGGCCGGGTTAGCACTGCTCCGTGATCCATACGCACCTCCTCCATCATTTCTGACATGACATCGGTCTCCTCTCCTGACCTACGGCGAGTGGAACCCTCCCAAGCTTTGTTCCAT
>NW_022956856.1:0-1182 GCF_012274545.1 Fukomys damarensis | reverse complement strand
TATAGGTTTTTATGTACTTGAATAGCCCTAGTGCTATTCCTTAGAATTGAGCTGAAATTTGTATTCCTGTAACTTACACCTATAGAATTATACTCAGAACAACACTTCTTCCTCTACAGATGACTCCTCAAGACAGGCAATACCTTGCTTTGAGACATCTCTCCCCAGGCTGACTAGTTCCTCTTCTTCAGTGATCAAAGTCTCTCCCACATAGTCACCATCAGGTTCATTTGTTGCCTCCATGTTTTTGACATTGCTGAGACTTAGAAAAGAACCAGGATTGGATATTCCTTTTGAGACATCTTAATGTGGTTTAACGCCAAAAGGAGTGTCTTTCTGCAGGAACAGAGACATTTGGGGTAGGGTTTTGCCTTCCTTAATGCACAAAGCCCTTTTATTGCATAGGAGTAATCAGATGAACTATAAATTTGATCTGTTCTCTTTGGACCCAAAAAATCAGGACTAGGAGCACTGGGGATGGGAGGATAATCTAGTAAAGTCATATGCCAGCTTGGAATAGAATTCTCTGATGAAGAAGCATATGGCTGTGGAGTGACACACTTTGGAAGGGACAGATCCTGCTACCTAGATGTGCCTACCAATGAGTCCACCAATAGTTTACAATTTCTCCATATCCTCGCCAACATTTTGTTTTAGTAATAGCCATCCTAGTGGATGTGAAGTAGTATCTTACTGTAGATTTTAACTTATACTTCTCCATAATTAGTGATGTTGCATGTCTTCACACACTTATTGGCCATTTGTATAGCTTCTTTGGAGAAATGTCTGTTCAAGTCCTTTGCTCATTTTTTAGCAGCATACGTTGTATTTTTGTTATCTGATTATAGGAATGCTTTACTGTTCTGTATATTAACTCCTTCTCAGATATGTAAGTTACAGATATTTTTTTCCTATTCTGTAGACTATCTTTTCATTCTACTGGGTGTATCTTTTGATACTGTTTTGATTAGAGTAACTTTGTAGCAAGTTTTACAGTTAGGAAATGTGAAACCTCCAAATTCATTCTTATCTTTTCAAGATTGTTTTGGTAATTTGGAGATCCTTTGATGTTTCATATGAATCTGATGACAAAGTAACTAATATTTATTTTATATGGGTTCTCTCCTAAGTGTTGTTGGTAAAGCGAATGGGAGGTAGAGAAGCTTTGTTCTCTAAGACAGT
>NW_022956855.1:811-1815 GCF_012274545.1 Fukomys damarensis | reverse complement strand
TAAGATGTGGACTTCACTGGTAAAGTCACAGATTTGCAGCAGCTTTCTCTGTGGAGTACTTCATCTTCAGAAAATTAACAGCTTTGTTTTAAAAGGGCTAAGTGGCAAGAGAAGCTGATTCCCAGTCAAAAACGCAGTTTAAACTGCAGAAGCACTCTGCCGAATGCATTTGTGTTCAAACTTCAAACTTAACCTTTCTGCAAAAATACCTATTTCTGGAGGTTTGTGTGCACTCAGAGCAGCTAGGCACTCTCTTAGGCCTTAAGGGCTTTTCTAATACAAGCGCCTCACAACAGTGTTTCAATCTCTGCCAGGCAGAGACCTACAAACAAAAGGGAATATATTTGTACTTCGTATAAGATGTGGGCTTCACTGGTAAAGTCACAGAGTTGCAGCACCTTTCTCTGTGGAGTACTTCCCATTCAGAAAATTACCGGTATTGGTTTCCAAGGGCTAAGTGGTGAAAGAAGCAGTTTCCCGGGGAAAACTGCAGTTTAAACTGCAGAAACACTCTACAGAGTGCATTTCTGCTCTAACCTCACACTGAACCTATCATCAATATACATAGTTCCGCAGGCTTGTGTTCACTCAGAGCTGCTAGGCACGCTCTTATGCCTTAAGGTCATTTCTGGTGTATGCCCCTCACAACAGTGTTTCAATCTCTGCCAGGCAGAGACCTACAAACAAAAGGGAATACGTTTGTACTTCGTATAAGATGTGGACTTCCCTGGTAAACTGACAGAGTTGCAGCACCTTTCTACGTGGAGAATTTCCCATTCAGGAAACTAACCGCTTTGGTTTCAAACGGCTAAGCTGCAAAAGAAGATGCTTCACGGGGAAAGTGCAGTTTAAACTGTAGAAGCACTATGCAGAGTGCATTGTTGTTCTAACCTCAAACTGAATCTATCTAAAAGTAAACATAGTTCTGCAGGCTTGTGTGCACTCAGAGCTGCTAGGCACTCTGTTGGACTTAAGGGCTTTTCTGGTACAAGGGCTTCACAACA
>NW_022956855.1:0-434 GCF_012274545.1 Fukomys damarensis | reverse complement strand
AAAAACAAAAAACAAAAAAGCAATAAGTTTTACTCATTATAACATGTGCACTTCACTGGTAAACTCACAGAGATGCAGGACTTTTCTCTGTGGAGTACTTCACATTCAGGAAACTCACAGCTTTTGTTTCAAAGCACAAAGCAGTGAAAGAAGCCTTTTCCAGGGGAAAGCTGCATTTTAAATTGCAGAACCTCTCTGCAGAATGCGTTAGTATACTAACCTAAAATTGAACCTATCTCAAAGTTTACAGAGTTCCCTAGGTTTCTGTGCACTCAGAGCAGCTAGGCACTCTCTTAGGTCTTAAGGGCTTTTCTGGTACAAGCGGTTCACAACAGTGTTTCATTCTCTGCGAGGCAGAGACCTACAAACAGTAAGAAATACAGTTCTACTCCATATAAGATGGGGACTTCACTAGTAAAGTCACAGAGTTGCAG
>NW_022956854.1:0-1528 GCF_012274545.1 Fukomys damarensis | reverse complement strand
AAGAAGTCATTTTACATTTTCCTAACATTTTGTAGGTTTTTAGAGTATTTACAAAAGTTGTCTGTATAAATTCAAAATTAACAGTGTTATTTTGACCTACCTGAGACCCAAATATTTGGGCTACTAACACACTGCAGAAGGGAAGCTATCCTATTAATAAGTTTCCACAAAGCTTTCTTCATATCCCCATTCCTCAGACTGTAGATGAAGGGATTCATCATTTGAGGGATCACAGTATACATCACTGAAGCCACTGCAGGCTTTCTGGATGAGTCAGTTATTAAATAACTAATATACACCCCCAAACCTGTACCATAGAACAAGGTGACAACAGAGAGATGAGAGCCACAGGAAGAAAATGCTTTATACTTTCCTTCTGATGATGGCATTCTCTAGATCGATGATACAATGTGAACATAGAAATCATGATGCCAAAAACAGCAACACTACAAATGATGAAAGCTGCAACATATATTACTATGTTATCAACTAAAGTGTCAGAACAAGTGAGCCTGATTATCTGACCAAGTTCACAGAAGAAGTGTGGGATTTGCATCTCTGTGTAGGAGGTCAGCCTTAGTATCATCAGACTGTGGAGCAGTCCATCCATGATGCTAAAGAAAAAGGAGGAGAGAGTCAATAATACACACACATGGGTGCTTATGATGACCGTGTACCTAAGTGGATGGCAGATGGCCACATAGCGGTCATAGGCCATTGCTGCAAGAAGACAACTTTCAAAACCACCACAAACCAACACTAAGCAGATCTGAGCAAGGCAGGCTTTGTAGGTGATGCTCTGATCCTGTGTTTGGATGTTCACCAGCATCTTTGGGACAATGGTTGTGCTTAAACAGATGTCATTAAGGGACAGGTGGGAGAGAAAGAAGTACATGGGGATGCGGAGATGGGAGTCAGAGCTGATGGCCAGGATGATGAGCAGGTTCCCCAGCACTGTTACCAGATATATGGACAAGAACAGGCTGAAGATGAGGGGCTGCAGCTCTGGATCATCTGTTAGTCCAAGGAGAAGGAATTCTGAGAGAGGTGTTTGGTTTCTAGCGTCCATGAGTGGGCGATCTGATAAAAAAGAAACAGTGAAAATATGACAAGTTATAAAGACTGACAGAGTCAGTATAACAGGACAATGTGTTAACATCCTGTTTATGGAGAGTTGATCTTTGGAATTTTATTTCCACACCTATGAGAAAAGATTTTATCTAATAGCCTCCCTTTCTGAAAGATTAGTTTATGGCAGGTATAAGCAATAAAGTCACAAAACTCTCATTGCATCTTATGAATGAGAAAAAAGTAAATGGAAAATTATTTTATAACAGCCATTGAGTTTGAGCAGACACAAATTTATCTCTGAACAAGACTTGTCCTTTAAAGAGGACAATGAAAGCCTGCTGCCCTTCAGCCAAAGCATCTGGGGTGTGATTAAAAACCACAGTATATATTTTAAATTTTAAGCATTTTTCCAACAAACAATACATTGCCAGTTTTTACCCTTAAAATATGTCCCCTT
>NW_022956853.1:0-221 GCF_012274545.1 Fukomys damarensis | reverse complement strand
ATCAACTACTGAACAGGGAGCTGCTGCACTGCACATCAAAGAACACGGGATGACTCAACTCGACGATACACACAATGACTGATCCAGCTCTCCCAGCTCCCACCTTGACCAAACCCAGCCCCATCATTCCCACAGCTTCTCACACAGTCTCTCCACATACTCTTGCTCACACCACAGACACGAGAAGTCACGTCTGTTCACATCTGCTTAACATCTTCCCG
>NW_022956852.1:0-211 GCF_012274545.1 Fukomys damarensis | reverse complement strand
AAATGGGATACAGAAATTTATATATGTGTGTTTCTCTGACTAACGTTCAGTCTTGGCATTTTTCCATCTGTTATTTATTGCTTAAATATCTGTGCAGTCTTTTTGTTTCATTTGTTGTCTTTTACTGCGAAGTCCTTTGTACATTAACATTATAACTCTTTTTGTACGTTGCTGTGTTTGGTTTTTTTGCCTATCATTCATTTGTTTTTAA
>NW_022956851.1:0-701 GCF_012274545.1 Fukomys damarensis | reverse complement strand
TTGTTTGTAGGTCTCTGCCTGGCAGAGATTGAAACACTGTTGTGAGGCCCTTTTAGCAGACAATCCCTTCAGGCCTAAGAGTGCCTAGCAGCTCTGAGTGAAAACAAGACTCCAGAACTCTGCATACTTGGGGATAGGTTCTGTTTTTCGTTAGAACCCAAACGCACTTTGCAGAGGGCCTCTTCGGTTTAAAGTGCAGTTTTCCCCAGGAAACAGCTTCTCTTGCTGCTTAGCCATTTAAAGCGAAAGCGGTCAGTTTCATGAATGTGAAGTACGCCACAGAGAAAGTTGCTGCAACTCTGTGAGTTTACCAGTGAAGTCCACTTCTTAGGGGGAGTACAACTGTAGTCCTTTTTGTTTGTAGGTCTCTGCCTGGCAGAGATTGAAACACTGTTGTGAGGCCGTTTTAGCAGAGAAGCCCTTCAGGCCTAAGAGAGTGCCTAGCAGCTCTGATTGCACACAAGCTTCCAGAACTCTGCATACTTCGGGATAGGTTCAGTTTGGCATTAGAACCCAAACACACTTTGCAGAGGGCTTCTGCGGTTTAAAGTGCAGTTTTCCCCGGGAAACAGCTTCTCTCCCCGCTTAGCCATTTAAAGCGAAAGCATTGAGTTTCATGAATTTGAAGTACTCCACATAGAAAGGTGCTGTAACTCTGTGAGTTTACCAGTGAAGTCCACCTCTTATGTGGAGTACAACTG
>NW_022956850.1:0-397 GCF_012274545.1 Fukomys damarensis | reverse complement strand
CCTTCATCTGTGGGACAGAGCCCTGTCATTGCCACCATTTCTGCTATCTTCTCCTATGAACTCTCACCCTCAAAAGAGGGCATCCAGCAGTGCGGCTGTACCAACCAAGCCTTCCCCCACATGCTTCCACGTAGGAACTGCAGGAGCCTGCCACATTTCCAGAAGCTTAGAGGTCTTTGCCTTTTGAGAGCTTTAGCATCATGGCAAAGTCAATGTGTGTTTCTACCTAACACTGTCTCTTTCTTGTTTATCTCTTTCTAGTTTTTGCAAAAGGTACTTTAAAAGGTAGTTTTGAAGCTGAGGATGTAGTTCAGTGGTAAAGTACTTGCCTAGCCTACATAAGGCCTAGGTTCAATCCCAAGGAATGCACACACACACAAACACACACACACACACA
>NW_022956849.1:0-247 GCF_012274545.1 Fukomys damarensis | reverse complement strand
GAAATGTTTTGTACTTAAATGAATGAGTTGGTCATAGACATAATGCTTATTCATTGGAAAAAAATCAGAAACATTAAAATTCAAAGAAAAAAAATAAAAGGATTCTAGACTTGTTATGTTTTTTATATAATAATAATTTTAGTGTCTTTGTATCATGAGAAAAAGTTAATTTGGATGTGTACCCTTAAGTTTGCATAATTATTATACTATAGTGCATTGAGTATTTTATCCTCATTTTTTGACTCAA
>NW_022956848.1:0-200 GCF_012274545.1 Fukomys damarensis | reverse complement strand
AATATCAATGTTGAAAACCAAAATGCTCGCCAAGTCCCTCCCTTTATAGAGTCTAGGGAAACAGAGATTTTGAATCAGTCCCCAGATGGTCCTGTCACCATGTAAGGCATGATCCACTGTTATCTGCCCCTAGAGCCCCTTTCTACCGTGTGATGACACTGGTGGTCACGACTGCGTTGCTGACATTATTCCAAAAGGAA
>NW_022956847.1:0-225 GCF_012274545.1 Fukomys damarensis | reverse complement strand
TAGAGGGTGGAATGTATATAAAAATGCCCTGAATCAGAAATATATATATGAAATATATATATACATATATATGTGTGTGTGTGTGTGTGTGTGTGTGTGAATATTATATAATACACACTCACACATATATGCATACATACATAGGAAAGTGAAAAATAAGAGATATTTGAGCATTTTCAAAAGAAAGAGAGAAATGAATTGGTGAGGTATACAGAAGATAAATTA
>NW_022956846.1:0-230 GCF_012274545.1 Fukomys damarensis | reverse complement strand
TTCCCAATTGCTCTTGATTCTCTCAAGTCTAAACAGGTACCAAGCAAAGCCACCCAAATGCCTCATTTGCATGAATTGGGCAATACTGTCAGAGAAAAGTATGGTGTCTGCAGGTTAGGAAAAGGCATAAGACAGAGAGGAAGTGAGTTTCTGCCCGTGTTCTGCATCCCAATGCTTCACCATACCTTGAGCACTGTTACAGAGGGGCAATTATTTTGTCTGTCTTCTGC
>NW_022956845.1:0-543 GCF_012274545.1 Fukomys damarensis | reverse complement strand
TTTTCTTTCCTTCCCCACGTGTTCTCTCCCCTACACTTCCCACTAGCCCTACACCTTAAGACCTCTTCTTCCTATTTCACATTCTCAATTTTCTAATTAAGATTTTATGTACTAGTATTGTTTATTAACACCAGAGAAACTATTCGATATTTACATATGTGTGATTTATTTATTTCAATTACGATTATATCCCATTCAGGGACAATTGGCAGGGCCACCAACGCACTCTGTACTACTTCTGTTTATTCCACCCATTGAGCCAAGGCCATTGTTCTGTTGAATGTGTCGTGTTCCCTCAATGTCCACATCAGATGGGTAGGACTGGAATTTTGAGTGAGGAACTAGATATTGAGGATATATATTGGGAGAAGTAGGATCCGAGTCAGGGAGGCAATGTTGGAAGGCCCTGATATCAATTCAGTGTCCACAGAGGCTGGCAGAGTGTCAGAGTGCACAGTGAGTGTTAGGGCCATGACAAAGTTGAGCTGTCATAATGCCGATGAGTTAGCAGTCCAGAACTGTGGTCATGGTTGAGGGAGGGGG
>NW_022956844.1:0-261 GCF_012274545.1 Fukomys damarensis | reverse complement strand
AAGAATTTAAATATCAAGAGAAGGTGTTATTAATTCTAATGTAAGAAACTTGAGGTAAATCCTAACAAAGAATGATGCTGTCACCTCACCAGATTTTTTAGGTCTCTATCTGTATTTATACAAAACCATTAAAGAAGTTTTCCTTTGTGTTGTAGCTATTGTAGTACAGTTTGTGGAAGATGTGGTAAAAAGCACTGATTTTTGTTTTCTTAAAGTGAAGATAAAGATAAACCTAAGCACAGTGTACCTTCTAGCTTGCTG
>NW_022956843.1:0-207 GCF_012274545.1 Fukomys damarensis | reverse complement strand
CTCTCTTCTCATCTCCACCGCAGCTGTAGCCCTGGCAATCTCATGTCCCCTCCCCTTGACGCTACTCCCTCTGCCTGAGAGCCCCCCCCCGTCCAGCTTGGACAGGGTCCTGGCCTCTGAGGGGGAAACTCCTCTATTCCCTCATGGACTCTAGGGGGCAGCAGGAACACGCGACTGGATAAGGACCCCCTTCCAAGCACCCTCCAG
>NW_022956842.1:0-686 GCF_012274545.1 Fukomys damarensis | reverse complement strand
ACGCAAAGAAAAAGCCCAACACATTCTGTTTGGTTTAATTTATATAGTGGACAAAGCCATGCATGCTGGTAAAAATCAGAGTGGTGGCGGAAGTCGGGGGAGACTGGACTGAGGTGTGAGAAAAGATCTGGGGCGCCGCACAGCTCTGTCCCCTGGCCCGGGCACTGCTTCTCTTTGGAAAAGCTCCTTCTGCTCAGCTCCCGTTCACTGTTCCCTGCATAGGTTAGGCTTCAACAAAAACTTTGCTGAAAGCTAAAGAGGAGTATATCCACACTTCAGAACTGAAACATGCAAAGGCACATTCAGCCCCCGTTCTTTTGATGTGGCGCCAAAGCTGTTCCTTCAGATGGTCTCTGCTGACTGGCTCCTCGGCATCCTCCTTACAGGAGCCACACCCGTAACGCATCACCTCCAGTTCCTTCGTGAGCTCCTTTGAAGTGGGGAGACCTCAAAGGGCTTGTGAAGCCATCTCAGGGCAGAGCGTTGGTCAAATTTTATCCTTTGCCTCTCTTCCACTGCCTCATCGCCCAATTCCACAGCATGTTTTAGCGGCTCTCTTCAGACAGTCTTCTTGAGGATTCCGACTCAGTGTTCATAGAAACAGCTCCTCTGTCCTTCCCTCCCTCCCTCTCTCCCTCTCCCCCCCACCTCCCCTCCCACTTATTTTTATTTTTTGGTTAATATTG
>NW_022956841.1:0-1909 GCF_012274545.1 Fukomys damarensis | reverse complement strand
GAGTGTGTTTCGAGTGAGGGGAGCATTCTGAGGGAAATTAATGGCAATGCATCCTTTACTGTAATAATTTTTTTCAAAATTTAAACATTGTACGTATATTTTGATCGCCCCTTCTACATATTTTTCCTTCTGTGTATTTTAACATCATTAAAATAGTTACCAGAGCAACTATCGAGAACACTATAGAGTTATGAGTAGTGACTATTGTTAAGGCCATAATAAAAAGATATTAGAGGAGGCAGTGTGAAATCCAGGGTGAGGCAATTCAGTGGGGAGATGACCTACGCAGTCAAATGAGGGGTAGGGGAAGGCGACTAAGGAGGGGGACGCTTACGCTTTAACTGAAGCAAATTGGCCTCCAGAACCCTTTCCAGGTCTTGAAACTTTCTACGGTTGCCTGTTTTACGGGCAGAGTCAGATCGTTTTGGGGATAACTCTGCCTAGTGTAAGAATCTAGTGCTGGCTGCACATTGGCCTCCACATCAGAGTTCCCAGACACCTGGCAACAGAGGGGCTGTGTGGATCCAATGCACATCTCCACTGATTCATCTTGAAGAATCAATAACCTGAGTCACTACCTGACATTTACTTGTACAGCCTCCCTCCTTAATAGTGCGATATATTTATCCACTTCCCAATTGCCTCCCCTGTCTCTGGAGCCCAGTGAATTAACTCTCCGTGCTGGAGCCCCAAGGACCATCTCTGAGATTTGTAAATGCTCCGTGGAGGCTGTTCTGCTACTGTTCATGCTGCTTTCCTCCACCGAGAACACCTTTCTCTCCCTGCCTCCTCTCCCAGGGACGGCCTCCTGTTCCACACGTTCCATTGTCTCCTATCCCCTCCCAGACATGGCCCCAAACCAGCTCAGGTCCTCTAGTGACTTCAGGTTGCTGGGTTTGTGAAAGGAAACTGCAGCATGACCCGTTAGTCTTCAAGTTCAGATAAACAGCAAAAAATGTACTATAAGTATGTCCCAAATATTGCATGAGATATACTTCTACTGAAAAACTTATTTTCTGAAATGTATTTGTTGTTTATCTCAGAGTGAGAGTAAATTTTGGGCATTCTTTGTTTTATTGATAGCCTTACTTTAACTTTTCCTTCACAGCACCTGTCACAAGTTGACATTGCAATTCTATTTGTGTGATTAATCCCATGAAGTCAATGGCTAGGTTGGGTTTTATTTCCCATTTTCTTCCTCGCGTTTAGCACTGTGTGTTGGACAGAGGCAGCATGGAATGAACTCTCTAAATTGATTGTATGAGCAAGAGAAGGAAGAAGGAAAGGAAGAAAGAAGGCTGGGTAGGAATGGAGCTCTTGTAGGGCTAAGTTCTGCTGATAATGAATAGCTTGTAGATCCCAGGAAGCACCATGCTGTTTCTTACTTGCATGCTGTTGCTCATTCCCCTCTTCACCTGGTTAACTGAGCCCAGGGGTCATTACTGTCTGAATGCCTTCCTGGGGCTTCCAGGCTGAGTCAGAAGCCTTAGAGCTCCCAGGGGGCCCACTTTCCCCCCACAGTGAAGCACTTAGCATATTGTATAATTATCTGTTAATGCGTCTATCTCACTGGCCCACAAACTCCTTGAGGTTAAGTATGGTGTCTCATCCATCTTGGGAATCTGGTAAGCTGGCAGACCTGGTAAATTGTTCAGCCAATATGCGCCGATGTGTTGAAATGTTAGGCTGACTGCCTCTTCCCGGTGCAGCCCACAAATAACCACCCTTGCTTTTACCCTTGCTCCTTCAGGCTAGACCAGGCACATCATCACATGGAAAACACATGAACAAAGCAAATAGCAAACCTGCCTTCAATAATGAGTAATGGCTTATTTTTGGTTGATGCTTTTGTTTACAGATGGCAGAGAAGGTTATTTTACTCATCCCAGTACAAAATGTCTAAATGTTC
>NW_022956840.1:0-1129 GCF_012274545.1 Fukomys damarensis | reverse complement strand
CCCCAAAAAGGAGTTGCTTGCAAAGTTCAAGAAGAGGAGAGCCTGGCTTCAAACAAAGTTTAGCATTAAAAATAAACCAATAACTTTGCATCAAGAAAATAGTAATGTTGGCTTGAAGGCATCTCAGGAATCAGCAAGACCCTGACCTTCACAGACTTCAAAATACAAAAATAAGACTTGTATCAAGAAGAAAACCCCAGTGAACCATGCTTGAGAAGAGGTGCCTGAGGAAACAGTTTCCTGAAATTAAGTTTACAGTACTCAGCTGTCCAGACACGCAGATGCCTTCAGAGTTATGATCAAAGAAGACCCAGCTACTTCTTGAGCTGGAAGCAGAACATGCCATCAGTTAGTGTTGGTTTTATGGGCATATAAAATGCATGAGTTATGGGGTCATGGAGTCTTCCACCCAGATTTCAAAGGAGGACTGGGAGGCCAGGCAGTGTACCCCTGAGAAGCCAGTGTTTCAGACTACCAGGGTAAAGCCGAAAGGGCAGTGAATACTCCAGAAAGTTGGAAAAGCCAGGAGCATGGATGATACTTGCTAAGAACAACTACAGGTAATGATCAAACCCATCCCAACAGTGAGGCCTTTTGGGATACAACTGACAATGCCATGGGGTAGGTCCTCACAGCTGTTTGGAGTTCACATATTGACACAAATCCCTCACCATGTATATGTAACTACAAGATTTAATGTTTTCACTTCTGGGTTTTAGTCTTGCTTTTGTCTCCTTTCTTTTTATCTCTCAATTTCTCCCAATTGGAGTGGGAATGTGTACACCATGCCATTTTATATTGACAATGTTTAACTTTCTTTTTGATTTTCACAAGGGCTCACACAGATCAGAGTTTGCATTAGGTCTCAAAAGAGTTTTTGGACTTGAACTTTTTTCTTTTTCTTTTTTATTTTTTATGGTACCGGGTATTGAACTTGGGTCCTTGCTCTTGCAAGGCAGGCCACCGAACCTCTGAGCTAAATTCCCGGCCCCAAAAATTGTTTTTAGCTTTTTTGTTTGTTTGTTTTTTGTTTTTTGGTACTGGGGTTTGAACTCAGGACCTTGCACTTGAGAGGCAGGTGGCTGAACCACTGAGCTAAATCACCGGCCCTGAACTTTTCTTCATTATG
>NW_022956839.1:0-213 GCF_012274545.1 Fukomys damarensis | reverse complement strand
AGAGATGGTTTGGTTGTGCCTGCATGCTTATCATGCCGCTTAAGGTGACTGTCTCATGACCGTTTTAAAGCCCTATCTTGGTGTGACTTGTACCATGCTAATAAAGGTAACTATAAGTTACTTTAGTCACTGGTCAGTGCATACATTGTTCCTTATCACCTGGAATTTGTCCTTTATCTCCTCGGAAAGTTAGTTCCTAATTGGATTTTGGAA
>NW_022956838.1:0-271 GCF_012274545.1 Fukomys damarensis | reverse complement strand
CACTGCTAAACTCACAGCGTTGCAGCACCTTTCTCTGTGGAGTACTTCACATTCAGGAATCTATTCGCTTTAGTTTAAAAGGGTTAAGCCATGAAAGAATCTGTTTCCCTGGGAAAACTTCAGTTTGAACCGCAGAAGCACTGTGCAACTTGTGTTTGTGTTCTAACCACAAACTGAACCAATAACCAAGTATACAACATGCTAGAACCTTCTGTACACTAAGAGGTGCTAAGCACTCTCTTAGGGCTTTAGGGCTTTTCTGGTACAAGCG
>NW_022956837.1:0-224 GCF_012274545.1 Fukomys damarensis | reverse complement strand
TAAGATTAGCTAAGGGTTTGTCAATTTTATTTATTCTTTCAAACAACCAGCTCTTTGTTTCATCTAATTTTGTATCGTTTTCTTAGTTTCTATTTCATTGATTTCTGCTCAGATTTTTTTTCTTTTTATTGAGTTTATTGGTATAATCTAGGTATACAATGCAATTATATTCATCATTGGGATTCTGTACCTTTACATAATAGGTCTTGATTCTCATTTTTTCC
>NW_022956836.1:0-1136 GCF_012274545.1 Fukomys damarensis | reverse complement strand
AGAGATTGAAACACTGTTGTGAGGAACTTTTAGCAGAGAAGCCCTTCAGGCCTAAGAGAGTGCGTCGCAGCTCTGAGTGCACACAAGCCTCCAGAGCTCTGTATACTTGGGGATAGTATCAGTTTGACGTTAGAACCCAAACGCACGTTGCAGAGGGCTTCTGTGGTTTAACGTGCAGTTTTCCCCAGGAAACAGCTTCTCTCGCCGCTTAGCCGTTTAAAGTCAAAGCGGTCAGTTTCATGAATATGAAGTACTCCACAGAGAACGGTGCTGCCACTCTGTGACTTTACCAGTGAAGTCCACCTCTTATGTGGAGTACAACTGTATTCCTTTTTGTTTGTAGGTGTCTGCCTGGCAGAGATTGAAACACTGTTGTGAGGCACTTTTAGCAGAGAAGCCCTTCAGGCCTAAAAGAGTGCCTAGCAGCTCTGAGTGCACAAAGCCTCCAGAACTCTGTATACTTGGTTATAAGTTCAGTTTGACGTTAGAACCCAAACACACTATGCAGAGGGCTTCGGCGGTTGAAAGTGCAGTTTTCCCCGGGAAACAGCTTCTCTCGCCGCTTAGCCGTTTAAAGCGAAAGCAGTCAGTTTCATGAATATGAAGTACTCCACAGAGATCGATGCTGCAACTCTGTGAGTTTACCAGTGAAGTCCACCTCTTATGTGGAGTATAACTGTATTCCTTTTTGTTTGTAGGTGTCTGCCTGACAGAGATTGAAACACTGTTGTGAGGCACTTTTAGCAGCGAAGCCCTTCAGGCCTAAGACAGTGCCTAGCAGCTCTGAGTGCACCAAAAATTCCAGAACTCTGTATCCTTGGGGATGGGTTCAATTTGGCGTTAGAACCCAAACGCACTTTGCAGAGGGCTTCTGCGGTTGAAAGTGCAGTTTTCCCCGGGAAACAGCTTCTCTCGCCGCTTAACCGTTTAAAGCGAAAGCGGTCAGTTTCATGAATGTGAAGTACTCCACAGAGAAAGGTGCGGCAACTCTGTGAGTTTATTAGTGAAGTCCACCTCTTATGTGGAGTACAACTGTATTCCTTGTTGTTTGTAGGTGCCTGCCTGGCAGAGACTGAAACATTGTTGTGAGGCACGTTTAGCAGAGAAGCCCTTCAGGCAAAAGAGAGTTTCCGTTT
>NW_022956835.1:0-573 GCF_012274545.1 Fukomys damarensis | reverse complement strand
CTGTAGTCGCCTCTTCATAGTTGTGAAATGACATTTTCTGGACATGGATTAAACATGGATCTTATGAGTAAAATGATCTAGTGTCCACAGCAGTTCTTAATGCTGCACTAAACTAATTCTCAATAGAAAATAAGCAATAAAAAAATGCAAAGGTGGGAGAATTTTGGTGAATATGGAGTGCAATCATACCTCATGGCCTATAAAAATAAAACAGTTGGAATAAAAATAAAACAATGACATACCTCCTGTTTACGCATCCTGAATATAAATCATGTGTTCCCGAAGGCCTGGGAGCACAAGCAGCTTCAATTCATCTTGTAAATATTGCTAAGTATTTTGAGGGCCCTTCCACCCCTTGGAGGTGAGGATTCAGCATCTGCTTTGAAACCATATAAGCAGTCAAAACCACATGTAGTTGACTCACATAATTCTTTAGAGGAGAAATGAAGCCTTGGGTCACTGAATGTCAGAGCTGCTCATTGCTCAGCAGACCTGTGCACAGAATCGGCAGTGCTGTGAGAGGTCTGAAGGTGAAAGACTGCACAGGTCTGAGGCCAAGAGTCTGGGCAGTAG
>NW_022956834.1:0-791 GCF_012274545.1 Fukomys damarensis | reverse complement strand
TTTTTTTTTTTTTTTTTTTTTTTTTTTTGAGACAAGGTCTCACTATGCAGGTCAGGCTGACCTTGAATTCATGGTGATCCTCCTGCCTCATCCTCCCGAGTGCTGGGGTTATAGGTGTGTGCCACCACACCTGGCTAACACTCCAAGCTCTTCAAAGCATGCTATCTGTGGCTGTCCCACCCTCAGTGCACCCAATCCTGTCTGAACCTCATGCTGCACATGGACCTCTGTTATCTTTTTCCCCCTTGCACGATGCTGGGGATTGAACTCAGGGCCTGGCACATGGTATACAGGCACTGCCTCACTGAGGAAAGAACGCCATAAAATTTTTTTCTGGTACTGGGGATAGAAACCAGGGAATTGAAGCTATATCCACACTCCTATTTATTTTTGTTTTCAGACAGGGTCTCCCTAAGCCTGTGGAGTTGCCCAGGCTGGACTTGGACTCATGCTCCTCCTGCCTCAGCCTCTCAGAGTGCTGGGTTGACAGGCTTGCACCTCCATGCTGGCTACACGGTTTTGTTTTTTGCTTTGTTTTTGTGGTACTGGGGATGGAACTCAAGACCTTGTGCTTGCGAGGCGGGTGGTGGAACCACTGAGCTAAATCTCCGGCCCTCACAGTGATCTTGCCATTGAGTCGTCGAAAGTGATGCAGCTTTCTGCCCCTTCTTTTTCCTGGGTCACTGGTCCTCGCTGGGAGGTGAGGCCCTGAGGCTGCAGACCCCCAACCCTGGTGACACTCGTCACCCACAGCCAACAGCGTCCTGGAAGCAGGTTCTCTGGGTTGTCCC
>NW_022956833.1:0-201 GCF_012274545.1 Fukomys damarensis | reverse complement strand
CCTCATCTTTTTTTCTTTACATTTAAGATACAACAAAACAATTTTGTTTTAAGTAAAATGTCTTACCTATGTTAGTTTCTCTCCAAACCATATTACCTGTACTTTTGGGCCTCAGTTTTTGTAGTGTTCAGTGAAATCCAAAATATTACAATTTTGAATAAGTCTGTAGAAAACATATTTTATACTTCTGTCTTCTTAGTT
>NW_022956832.1:0-251 GCF_012274545.1 Fukomys damarensis | reverse complement strand
AGGCATGCTGCCACTGAGCTAAATCCTCAGCCCTAAACAATTCATTTTTAAGTACAGGGCCTCAGAGGCAAATTAGTGATCCTTAAAATGTAGCTATGTATGATACATTTCCAAGTGATGAGCTCTTTCTAGCTTAACTATAACACAGTAAGTTGCCTTCCATTTATTTTCATGCATATTTTCCCTATGTTGATTTAGAGGGACTGTCTTGATGCTAACGTAAATATTTCATAAATATTTGGCCATGTTTT
>NW_022956831.1:0-217 GCF_012274545.1 Fukomys damarensis | reverse complement strand
TCAGGCTATGGGCTTCTTTTTGCACTAGGTGTGTTTCTTGTATATAACATATTATTGGATTTTCCTTCTGATTCCATTTTGCCAGTCTATTTCTCTTGATTGGTGAGTTGAGTCCATTGACATTGCTGGTTATCAGAACTGATAGGTACTGACGTATTATTGACTTGTTATTGGCCTTTTGTTGACTCTTTTTACTTTTTCACCTTCTCCTTTTAAT
>NW_022956830.1:0-286 GCF_012274545.1 Fukomys damarensis | reverse complement strand
GGATGCTTTCAAAAGAGATCAGTAGTATTCGTCTTGATGAGTCAGTTAGATCCCATAATAGTGGGTTGTTAAAAAGAGCAAGATTAACACCTTCTTGCTCTCTGCATTCAGACAGGAAGCCTTAAGGTCACTCCCTCTCACACATGATCCTGATGCATGTCACTCACACCTCACATCTCTGTGACACAGCAGATGGAGGAGAACACAGAGCTTTACATGCAGTTGTGAATATGCTAACACAAAATCCATTACTGTGTGTAACTAAAAGCACACTATTGTGTGAAAA
>NW_022956829.1:0-312 GCF_012274545.1 Fukomys damarensis | reverse complement strand
TTTCATATGTGCAATTTCTTGCAAATTGTAAGCATCAACTTCACGACACAGAAAATACAAATCAGTTTATCGTAAAGCACATAGGTGAATAGAGCATAGATCTTTAAAGATTTAAATTTTAGAGTTATCTATTCCTTAACTGAACACAGTTTGGGCTCGGTTAAAGACCATATTAACCTTGAAAGCATGTAATAATCTTTGTCCTTGTATGATATTGCTGTAGAGTTTACTTAGTACTTAAACTATATTTT
Organism: Fukomys damarensis; assembly: GCF_012274545.1. Classification (NCBI taxonomy): domain Eukaryota; kingdom Metazoa; phylum Chordata; class Mammalia; order Rodentia; family Bathyergidae; genus Fukomys; species Fukomys damarensis. Next base: position 61 of record NW_022956829.1, on the reverse strand, counting down.
TTCATGGAATATTGTTTTCCATCCTTTGATTTTTTTAGTCTATGAAGTTATTTTTTTTTTT
>NW_022956828.1:0-337 GCF_012274545.1 Fukomys damarensis | reverse complement strand
CAGCAAAGCTGCACATTTCTGTGTGGAGTTCTTCTCATTCAAGAAACTGACCGCTTTGTTTTCAAAGGGTAAGTGGCGAAAGAAGCTGTTTCTTGGGGAAAACTGCAGATTAAACTGGAGAAGCACTCTGTAGAGTACGTTTGTGTTCTAACTTCAAACTGAACCTATACCCAAGGATAAAGGATTCTGGAGGCTTATGTGCACTCTGAGCTGCTAGGCACTCTCTTAGGCCTAAAGGGCTTTTCTGGAAAAGTGCCTCATGACAGCGTTTCAATCTCTGCCAGGCAGAGACCTACAAACAAAAAGGAGTACAATTGTACTCCAGAAAAGGGGGGGG
>NW_022956827.1:0-542 GCF_012274545.1 Fukomys damarensis | reverse complement strand
CCTCCACCTACAAAGACTTTGTTTCCATTTTTTTTCTTTTACTCATATTAATTCCATTCCCTTCTTTCTTTTCCCCTACCCTTCCTACATCCCCTACATCTAACACTAGAGAAGTCAAAAACAGGATAAAAATTTTTAAAGCACATATATAATCAGAAGTAGAAGAGAGATCCTTAAGATAAAAATTGTAAAAGGCTCCAATAAATCTGGTGAGTTTATTGGATCTTAGTAAAGATAATTTCAGTCTTACAGTAGAGACACAGGAAGAATTAGAAGCCAGACTGCAGTGTACTGAGAGTAGGAACAACACTTCATCTTCAGTGGGCTGAGCAGTAGGAGGGACACCAGACAGTGAGGATGAGTGCAGATGTTTATCAAAATGGGAATATGCAAATATAGGCATATGGGAATCCTACAACAGTAGGGTACCAATGCACAAGTGAAATAATTACCCTGAAGAACAATGCTTAAGAGATCTCCTAAACTTTCAAAAGAATGAATAAAATTGATAAACCTTTATCCAACTTTATGAAAAAAAAAGA
>NW_022956826.1:0-220 GCF_012274545.1 Fukomys damarensis | reverse complement strand
ATGAAGGCTCAGTCAAAAAACTTAGTCTCTCTAGTCCTCCTTAAATCCAAAGCATCCAAACTGCTACTACAGAAGGAAGTCAACAAAAATTATGTCAAATGCTTAACTGAATCGAGTGTGTCTGCTTCCACCAATCAAGGCCAAAATACTTGAATTATCTGACTCACACTTATACCTTTACTGTGCCTAGTAAGTGTCTTGCTTAGAAGACATATGGAGG
>NW_022956825.1:0-241 GCF_012274545.1 Fukomys damarensis | reverse complement strand
AATCTGGCCATTAGTAATGACCTTTTCCTTCCTACAGTTTTCTTTTCTCTCATTATCCAACACATTACTTTTAATTTCTAGATAATCGTTCTTTCATTTTTAACTACTTAAAAATCTTGCCTTCACTATAAGCACTCTATTAACATAGATCTCTCGTAGGGTATCAGTCAGCAGGCTCCTGCCTCTGACCTGGATCATCCTCGCCCGTTTTCTTGACATCTCACCTTCGCGCATTTCCCAT
>NW_022956824.1:0-249 GCF_012274545.1 Fukomys damarensis | reverse complement strand
TGAACGGGCACAGCCACTTTGGAAAATGCTTTACAGTGCTGACCAAGCCCTGTAATGAATGGATCCTGAATGGATGCCCTCTCCCAGTGACTTCCCCAGATAAACCCCTCCAATAGAGTGCACTCGTGCCCACCAACACATGTGCGTGGGCGGCATTGTCCATGACACATTCTCCGTGGGCTCCAAAACAGAAATAATTCAAGCACCCATAAAATTAACAAGGGAAGATAAATGGCTTCAGAGTCACGC
>NW_022956823.1:0-484 GCF_012274545.1 Fukomys damarensis | reverse complement strand
AAAAAAAGAAGTTTGTTGTCACTGCATAACCACATTCATGAAATAATTAAATGTTTAAAAAAGCTATTTTATGATTAGAGTAAAAGATGAGTATATTTTTAAAATATTTTCATTTCAAAGACTTTGTATGCCTAAAATAAACGGAAAAATTACAAAGTAAATATTGGCAGATTTGATTATATAAATGCCCAAATATTTCTAAGACCAAAAATTATTCTTTACTTTGAGAATCTAAAAGCAAAGTTGATAAAATCATCAGTTTAGAATGGTAGCGGGGAAGGTGGCACATACCTACAGTATTTCCATCACTCAGGAGGCTGAAGCAGGAGAATGACTTAAGTCCAGGAGTTTAAGGCCAGAACGGGCAACATAGTGAGATTCTATTCAAAAAATGATTTAAGTAACCTGAACAAATAGTGAATAAAGATATTATATAAAAAGATATTTTAAAAATTTCCCATTCAGTTTATTGGTACATTTAACG
>NW_022956822.1:0-203 GCF_012274545.1 Fukomys damarensis | reverse complement strand
AAGACTGAATCTATAGAGACATAGTGAATGTGGGGGGTCTGCAGAGGCCTTCAGGGAGAAGGAGTCCATCACATAGACAAAATCTTTAAAGCTGTTTGAGAAAGGCAACAAATCACACATAAAGGCCATTAGAACTACAGCAGACTTCTCCATAGAAATATTAAAGGGCCTGGAGTGAAGTGTTTCAAGCCCTAAAAGATAAC
>NW_022956821.1:0-597 GCF_012274545.1 Fukomys damarensis | reverse complement strand
TTTTGGGGTCCTATTTTGAAAGGAACTGTTTGCCCCATTTCTCTCTGTGAGTCTGTTTTTCAGGTACAGGAAAGCTATTGATTTTTGTGTGTTGGTCTTGTATCCATCTACTCTGTGGAATCTGGTCATTAAGTCTAGAGATTTTTGGTGGAGTCCTTGGGATCTTCTAATTAGAGTATGATGTTATTTGCAAATAATGACAACTTGACTTCTTCATTTCCTATCTTTACTCCTTTTACTTATTTCTCTTGTCAAATTGCTGTGGCTAATGTTTCCAAAGCTATATTGAACAGGAGTGGTGATAGTGGATGTTACTTGTCTAGTTCCTGATTTTAGTGCAAAGGATTTGAGTTTTTGACCATTTAGTATGACATTGGCTGTTGGTTTTTCATAGATGGCTCTTATCATATCAAGGTAGAGACCATCTATTCCAATGTTTGGAGGGTTTTATCATGAATGGCTGTTGGATTTTGTCAAATCTACTGAGATGATTGTATGTTTTTTGTCCTTGACCCTATTAATATAGTGTATTATATTTATTGATTTGCATATGTTGAACCATCTCTGCATCCCTGGGATGAATCCCACTTGGTCAGG
>NW_022956820.1:0-1080 GCF_012274545.1 Fukomys damarensis | reverse complement strand
TGTATAAAGATGCACATGACCATACCATGCCTCTCAGCAATGTAATTCTAACTGCAATAATCATCTGTAGCTATTTGATCCTAATAAGTTACAGAGGACAATGCTGCCCAGCAGCACACACTGTCTACTCCCCCAGGCTTTGGCTGACTCTTTGCCAGGGATTGAGAGAGTCATTAAGGCAAAGAAGAAAACTCTGGAGATGGCTATACAAGACACCCAAGAAGACTCATATAGATATGTTTTAAATATAAAGATAAATTCTCTTTAAGCATTTTTCCATTCTCTTTTATTATGCAATGAGCAAATGTGTTGCTTCTATTTATCAAATTAAAAAAAAAAGAATTTGGAAAAGCACTGGGCAAAGGAGGCAGGTGTTTATCAACTCAGCTGTAGTTAAACTTTGGCAGCTAGGCAAGTGTTCCACATATATGAGTTTATTTGAAATCAGATGGACAGATTTCTGTGTGCTTCTTCCATTCTCTCCTGAGTCATGAATTAGACTCTACAGAAGGTGCCAAATTTAGTGCTAATTTCAAAGCAATTTAATTGGTCACTTTTTTGCCTATTTTTGTTAACTAGTGGTGACCCAGTATGGAAACTGACTTCCAAGAGTACACCTAAGGGATATAATTAAGAAACTAAGTTGAAAATATGTTGGGTATTTTCTTCTTTTATTCTTTAGACATTTTCTGCCTGCTTATCATCTAGTTAGACCTCTCTAGGCACTGGAAATGCAGCCATGGAAAAGAGATAAAAAACTTCTCCATTTATAGTTTGGCAAGAAAGATAGTAAACAGGTAAACAAATATATAGAAATGGCAATGCAATAAAAAGGTAACAAGTATAGTACTGTTAAGGGTTCAATTCTAAAAAATGTGCTGGAGATGGGTCTCCATTAAGCAGGTGCTTCGAGGGAATAATGAAAACTGCTCACTGTGAAGAGAATCTTGGGCTAAAAGAGTGCCTGCCAAGAAAATGAAGGGGGAGAACACTTTTACCTGATGAGAAGGCAGTGCGCCTGCTGCCCAGGGGTGGAGATCATCAGGAGAGGAACTGAGTAGGCCACTAGGCTCCTGATCC
>NW_022956819.1:0-2764 GCF_012274545.1 Fukomys damarensis | reverse complement strand
AAAAAAAAAGGCCTATCAAAAGTACATGCAGTAGAATCCAAATTATGTGGAAGTTGTGTATATATTTGATTATGAAAAGAGGGGAAGATTTGGAAACATATTGTTGTGTTTTTCTGTTTTGCCTTCCTACATCCATCTGCCTCAGGGCAAGGCATTATTCCAGATGCCAAGAAAAAGAATTGCTGTTTAACTTTTGACATTCAAAATACAATTTCACCCTGAGATGGGTTTGAAAGCTAGGAACTGGTAAAAGCAGGCCATATCAATGGCTCTGCCTAAGGGATTAGAGGGTAGAGGAATGGAGAGAGTGGGAAGAGATTCAAGGAGAAAAAAGCAACTGTGTTTCATGAGCTCAGAGTACCACTAAGGGCAGGCTGGACTTCACCTTCCTCTCCATGTGGGACTCAGGGTGGAGACCAGTGCAGAGCAAGCCCATGACACATGTCTTGATCTCAGCTTGGCTAAGAATGCAAAGACCCAGAGGAATGGTCTTGCACTTGGGGGATGGCAGAAGTACACCAAGTGGGTAAACAGAAGATGTGGCAGAAGCTCAGGAGTCTGCAGGATCTGCAGAAATCATCAAAAGACCTAGGTTGCAAAGGGAGGCCCTTGCATCTTGAACCAGTTGAGAAAGACTAGGACGCATGTAAGCAGTCACAGACACCAGAGTGACTGCCAGCACAGAGCTTAAAGGTGAACCTAGGCTGGCTGTACCTCAGCACCAGAAGGATCCAAGGGAACAGTGTAAGGCCGGTGTCCTTCTGGACATGTGGACCCAAATGTCATGACATATTTCTAAATGAAATTTTAAAATAAAGAAGATAAGGTAGGCAGAGATAGAATCAAAAATACTAAGTAGTTGCCCTAGGCTAAGTTAAATCTAAAAAGACTGTAAATTATCAGCTTAAATTCAAATGAGTAAAATTGATAATGTTTTCCAGAAATTGCCAGGAGAAGATGGAGTAAGAGTCAGAAAGGATCTGGTTCAAAGGGACAGACTTACTCTACAGGAGTAATTCTCAGCTTTTAGTGCACATGAGAATGACCTGGGGGCCATACTGGATCACAGATCGATGAGCCCCTTCCCAGAGTTTCTGATTCCTAGATCAAGAGAGGGTGTATTAGGCAGCTTTCTGTTATGGTGACAATACCAGGCATAAACAGTTTAAAAGAGGATAGGGTTATTTGGGCTCAGTTTCAGAGGTTTCAGTCAGTTGGTCCCATGCTTTAGGAAGACATCATGGTGGAAGGAAATGGTAGAGAAAAGCTGCTCAGCTCATGGAAGCCAAGAAGCAGAGAGAAAAGCAGAAAGAAGCCAGAGAGAAAGGCCCAAGGGATGAGGTACTGTACAGTCCCCAAGCTCAGGCTGCATGACATACTCCCTTCTATTAGCCCCCACTTCCTGTGTAGCCATTAGTTCCCAATAATGCCATCAAATTATGGCCTCACTGATGGATTAATCTACTGATAGAGCCCTCATGATCAATCATCTCTGGAAACACATAAAGACACACCCAGGAGTGTGCTTTATTAATTTCATAAGTATTTCTCAATCCAGTCAAGATGACAGTGGAGATTAACCACTATAGTGGAGCCTGAGAATTTACATTTTCTAGCAAGTTCCCAAATTATGCCAATGCTACATGACCAGGGGCAATACCTTGAGAAGAACTATTCTAGAGAGTTAAGGAGTAGAATTGTGTTGGTCCAGTAAATGTATTGATACTGAGGCTTCTCCATCTAACAATCTTTGTCTATAGTCAGAGGAAATTATGGTTCTAACTAGGTTATAGGATTGCAAATGACTTGTATTTTTTACTTTTTGCCTTCTGAACTTTTCTAGTTACCTAAAATGAGTGTGTATTACATTTGAAATCTAAACAAAAATATATTATGAAAGTGTTATTCAAAAAGCTAAAAGGACTTGGATCAGGATCCATTTAATAAGGACCAAGAAAATAAACTGACCAAAGAATCAGGCTCTGACTCTTCCTTCAGGATCCAGGTTGCCCCTTCCAGGCCCTGAACAATTTGGGGATCAAACTCAGGATGTACATTTGCCAGGCAGATGTTGTGTCACTGAGCTACATCCCCAGCTCTAGCTCTGAACTGTTTACTGTGGACAGTTTACAAAATGTCCAAATCCCTTTCATAGGCAAAGGAAACAATCAACAAATAACTATGATTTGAATTATGTGTTTGTCTGTTTTATGTTTCTATCGCTGAAGTTATTACACCACACTCTAAGTAATTTATAAGAAGTAGCTTCCCACCTTGAAAATGTATGTTGTCACAAACACAGGATGCACACTTGCCAGGCAGATGTTGTGTCACTGAGCTACATCCCCAGCTCTAGCTCTGAACTGTTTACTGTGGGCACTTTACAAAACGTCCAAATCCCTTTCATAGGCAAAGGAAACAATCAACACATAACTATGATTGGAATTATGTGTTTGTCTGTTTTATGTTTCTATCGCTGAAGTTATTACACCACACTCTAGGTAATTTATAAGGCCAGGCAGATGTTGTGTCACTGAGCTACATCCCCAGCTCTAGCTCTGAACTGTTTACTGTGGGCACTTTACAAAACGTCCAAATCCCTTTCATAGGCAAAGGAAACAATCAACACATAACTATGATTGGAATTATGTGTTTGTCTGTTTTATGTTTCTATCGCTGAAGTTATTACACCACACTCTAGGTAATTTATAAGAAGTAGCTTCCCACCTTGAAAATGTATGTTGAGGGCTGAGAAATCCAAGAG
>NW_022956818.1:0-297 GCF_012274545.1 Fukomys damarensis | reverse complement strand
ATTTAAAGATAACAGTACTATTAGTCTTGTCGAGGAGTTGCCAGATTATTTGAGGGATCCCTCTTTTTTAGAGTACAATGCCATTGATAGATTAGTGAGGGAGGAGTTAGGAATAGGAGTGAAGTCAATGCAAGGCTATATGAACTGTGGACTGCATGGATTTCCTTAGAACTAAGAGTGTGCAGCAGAGGAAAGCTGAAATTCCAGAACCAGAGCAGTACATATAAAATCATTCTCATGTTAACATTGGGAGATTTTCAATACTTTTCCTTAGCCAGAATAAAAGGGAATCTAAAG
>NW_022956817.1:0-256 GCF_012274545.1 Fukomys damarensis | reverse complement strand
ATTAAAAACTTAATTTGAAAAAGTAGAATAAAGAAACAAATTACTTATTTTTATGATCTTGGGATAACTACTTAATTTTCCAGTACCTGAAATTTTCTGAGTTGGAAGTCTACCATCAAAAACCCTGTGATGAACTGGAAGTTTAATATTTTCCTAAGTAATTGCATGTGCCATACAATCTTTCACTTCTGAGGCATATAATTTCTTTGATGCAGAAGTTGGGGCTCTGACAGATTTCTTTTTTGCAAGTTCCTTC
>NW_022956816.1:0-272 GCF_012274545.1 Fukomys damarensis | reverse complement strand
TTTTACTTCTTTGTCTGAGAAACATCTGTTCATTTCAGATGCCCATTTTTGAATTGGGTCTTTGTATTGGGGGGGTCTGATTTTTTTTAGTTCTGTATATATTCTAGATAGTAGACCTTTGTCTGAGGAACAGTTGGCAAAATTTTTTCCCCATACTGTAGGATGTCTCTTAGCTCTGTTGGTGATTTCCCTTGCACTGCAAAAACTTTTTCATACAATGCGATACCAGTTGTTGATTCTTTGTGCAAGTTCTCATGCTGCTGAGGATTTGT
>NW_022956815.1:0-616 GCF_012274545.1 Fukomys damarensis | reverse complement strand
ATATTCATGAAACTGACCGCTTTCACTTTAAATGTCTAAGCGGCGAGAGAAGGTGTTTCCTGGAGAAAACTGCACCTTAAGCTACAGAAGCCCTCTGCAAAGTGCGTTTGGGTTCTAACGTCAAACTGAACCTATCCCCAAGTATAAAGAGTTCTGGAGGCTTGTGTGCACTCAGAGCTGCTAGGCACTCTCTTCGGCCTGAAGGGCTTCTCTGCTAAAAGTGCCTAACAACAGTGTTTCAATCTCTGCCAGGCAGACACCTACAAAAAAAAATTAATACAGTTGTACTCCACATAAGAGGTGGACTTCACTGGTAAACTCAGAGATTGGCAGCACCTTTCTGTCTGGAGTACTTCATATACATGAAACTGACCACTTTCACTTTAAACGGCTAAGCGGCGAGAGAAGGTGTTTCCCGGGGAAAACTGCACCTTAAACTTCAGAAACCCTCTGCAAAGTGCGTTTGGGTTCTAACGTCAAACTGAACCTATCCCCAAGTATACAGAGTTCTGGAGGCTTCTGTGCACTCAGAGCTGCTAGGCACTCTCTTATTCCTGAAGGGTTTCTCTGCTAAAAATGCCTCACAACAGTGTTTCAATCTCTGCCAGGCAGACAC
>NW_022956814.1:0-494 GCF_012274545.1 Fukomys damarensis | reverse complement strand
TCAGTGTTCTATGCGAGTCAAAAGAGTGGGAATTCAGGCACACTCTAAGAGTCTTTCCTGGATCTTGTTGTGCTATTTGCTCTCTGGGGCAAGGTGGGTGGCCTGCATGGTTAGGCCCTGCTCATTTCCCCAGCAGTTGTAATCTGAAGGGACAGCAGGATGATGAACTCATGAAGCATTCCACTGCTAGTGGTTGGCCTCAAGCTGGGGTTCGTTTGCGCCCATGGCAGCATCAATGACTCCCAAAAGTTTGGCATCAGGCAGCCATGGATGTCCTGCAGCTCATCTCTTGGCTGGCTTGCTACAGACTGTACTGTTTCACGCACAATGGTATGAGCGAGGGCTCCATGAGCGCCTGAACCATGCTAGAGCTATTTAGGGAGTCAGGGAGGGTGAAGGAAGACTGAGATATCATAAACCCCTGGGGCACTTGGGGACCTTTTGCCTACTGAGTCCCTGGAGATCTCAATGAATGGCAATGCCCTGCTTACTTT
>NW_022956813.1:0-213 GCF_012274545.1 Fukomys damarensis | reverse complement strand
AAAGGTGGGATGTAAAACTCTGGGCTTAAATTAAAGGGTCTCTGTGATGATCTGGGGACTTTTGCTACAGCCCAGAAGGAAGAAGTACTGCCCCACAGGCCCACAGGTAATGGACACAGGGAAACATTTCACCTAGAAACATGGCAGCAGCCAGGCATGGTGGCGCATGCCTGTAATCCCAGCACTCAGAAGGCTGAGGCAGGAGGATCACTG
>NW_022956812.1:0-223 GCF_012274545.1 Fukomys damarensis | reverse complement strand
TGTTTGGCTTCCTCCAATTCTGTAGTATGTTTCCCATAACATTCTAATTAACAGATTTCTGATGCCAGAAGCCAGAAAGGTTATAGTCTTCCATTTAAGATATGTTGGCCTCGTTGCACATAATAATTGTATCTGAACTACAGATAAGGGCAGCATAAGTCATGTGTGAAAACAGGATCTTTAAGATGAAAGCATACTATGTTATTAAATAAGTTAACCACTT
>NW_022956811.1:0-883 GCF_012274545.1 Fukomys damarensis | reverse complement strand
TAGGGTTTAGCTTTAGGTTTAGGTTTGGTGTTAGAGCTAAATCTAAGGCTAGGGCAAGGGTTATGCTTAGGGTTAGGCAAAGGTTAATGTTAGTGTGAGGGGTAGTTTTCAGGTTAGGCTTAGGTTTAGGTTTAGGGCTAGAGTTACAACTATATCTAGGTCTAAGTTTAGGGTTATGGTAAGTCTAGGGTTAGGACTAGGTTTAGGGTTATGATTATGATTTGGGCCAGGGCTAGGTCTATGCCTAGGATTAGGATGATGTTTGGCTATCACTAGGTTTGGGGTTGTTTTAGCTTTATGGATAGGTCTAGAGTTCTCTCTGGTCTAGGATTAGGTCTGTGTCTTTGGTTAGTGCTTGTCTATGTTTAAGTTAGTTTATGACTACTGTTAGGGTAGGAGTAGGTTTACTGTCATGATTAGGGTTATATATTTTTAACTAGGTTAGGGCCAAGACTTACAGCTACAGTTAGTACTAGCTAGAAGTCTCAGTTTTGGGAAATAAACTAGCTGCAGGGAACGGAGTCTGGATGTGCCCTGTGGGTATCTGCCTCTCTGCAATACTGATATTCAGAATACCTGTGTATCAGGCCTTTAGAGTAAATAGTAGTTTATCCTAAAATGTCTTATTCATCTCTGTTGGAAAGCAGGAGGCAGTGGAGTTCTCCATGTCTCACTGGCATGAACTCCGGCTTAGAAGTCTCACTGATATCACAGATTTGATTTGATATTTTAAATGAAGGTTGCAAACACAGGTATTTTTTGGAATTAGTGTACTAGTAGAAGTGAATGGAAGAATAGTATATAAAGAGTTTGTAACTGCAAACAACCATAGCTCTCTGTTTGAGTATAGACTATACACAGGGAATAGTGTCTGGTTGTGCTC
>NW_022956810.1:0-252 GCF_012274545.1 Fukomys damarensis | reverse complement strand
GCTTCACTGGTAAACTCACAGAGTTGCAGCACCTTTCTCTGTGGAGTACTTCATATTCATGAAACTGACCGCTTTCACTTTAAACGGCTAAGCGGCGAGAGAAGCTGTTTCCCAAGGAAAGCTGCACTTTAAACGGCAAAAGCCCTCGGCAAAGTGCGTTTGTGTTCTAACGTCAAACTGAAGCTATTATCAAGTATACAGAGTTCTGGAGGCTTGTGTGCACTCAGGGCTGCTAGGCACTCCCTTAGGCCT
>NW_022956809.1:0-233 GCF_012274545.1 Fukomys damarensis | reverse complement strand
TCCCTTGGATAAGGTGCAGATGGAGGAGGAAAGAGTTAGCTCAGGAGAAACATTGTCTCGGACTTGAAGCAGTCAATAAGATCGTATAATTTCCTATTAGACAATAATTTAGCCAGAGCGGGGGCTCATATATCTGCAGTGGCATACATCAATTTAAGAATATAAACAGTTTTTAAAAACAGCTATAAAGAAGGCGATCAAGAGATGGAAGAGGTGAGGGAGGAAGGCATAAG
>NW_022956808.1:0-230 GCF_012274545.1 Fukomys damarensis | reverse complement strand
ATGAGTGCTTTTCTTTTTATCCTAAGTAAAAGAACTAATGTTGCATGTCACGTGCACAATGAGCCAGCAGCCAATTATAACTTCATTTTATAAGGCACAGAGAAGCCCAAGAGCCCCGCTGCCACCATGCACACACAGCAGTAAACAGGGTCGAAGGCGGCACCATGAGACACAGCCCAGTGCCCATCTAAGCCAAGCAGGGGTGTGGGAAGGAGGGAAGCAGGCGTCCA
>NW_022956807.1:0-208 GCF_012274545.1 Fukomys damarensis | reverse complement strand
TTCTTCTTTCCGCTTTCCATTCCATTCAGGCCACAAGCCTGTTGGCTGGTGCCACTCGCACCCGGGGGTTCTTCTGTCTTCAGTAAATCCCTTCAGCTACACCAGGAGCTATGCTACTCCTGCCAGCTGGGCTTTGCTTACTCAAGTTAACATAGAAGTTAACAATTACAACACTGCACTATGATGTGGATGATTGACGGTGCTATTG
>NW_022956806.1:0-212 GCF_012274545.1 Fukomys damarensis | reverse complement strand
TCATCAAAACAGCTGAGGCTTTGGGGCACATTTCATACCTGAAGCATAACGTCCCTCGTGGGAACATAAGCTCTGTAAGGACAGGGACCAGGTTGGGTTTCACAGCCCTGATGTCTCCCTGCGCCCGGCTCAGCATCTGGCAGCAGTAGGCACTCAGCCTGTGTGTGCTCTGGGCTCACCGCTGGTCACATGCAGAGCATCTCCCTGCTCCA
>NW_022956805.1:0-247 GCF_012274545.1 Fukomys damarensis | reverse complement strand
GGGGGTGCCGTAGAGGGTTTATATAGGAACCCTTTACTCTTTGCTCAGTTATTTTAGGGATTTTACATTGTTCCAAAAAGTAGTCTATTAGAAAAATAATAGTAACTATTTGAACCATATTAGAATCCACATATGCAAACTGTGAGCAATTTATTTAGGTAATCTTTATAATATGCATAGTATATATTTGAAGATTTAAATTGTACAAAATTTTTCATCTCAGGAATATACAATACTGCTATAGTTT
>NW_022956804.1:0-267 GCF_012274545.1 Fukomys damarensis | reverse complement strand
ATCAAACAGTTTCTGCAACTAAATAACAATGACAGTACCACAGTACAACATATCGGGATCTATGGGACACGATGAGAGCAGTCTTATAACAGAAGTACATAGCAGTGAATACTAATATTAAGAAAACAGAGCGAGTGCAATTAAACAACCTGGTGCTGAACCTCAAGCTTCTAGAAGAAGAGCAGGACAAACCCAAAACTCATACAAGGGAGGAAAGTATAAAGATCAGAGCAGAAATCAACGTAATGGGAACTAAGAGAATGATAC
>NW_022956803.1:0-200 GCF_012274545.1 Fukomys damarensis | reverse complement strand
GATTGTTGGTTGAATTCTGTTGTAAGGTGGCCGGTCCCATTTCTTTGCAGGGTGTCCACTTTGTGGGACTTCTCTTTGCTCCTGAAGGAGGCCTGCGTGTCCATCGTCCCTCCATCCTCAAACAGGCAGTGAACCCTTCTTCCACCCGCCAGAGAAAAGTTTCAGTTTTCCAGGACTCCTGTGATTAAAGGAGGCTGCCT
>NW_022956802.1:0-706 GCF_012274545.1 Fukomys damarensis | reverse complement strand
GTGAAATTTTTGATAATAGTTGTCTTTGTCAAAGGTAAGGGGAAAGTGAAAATGTAAAAGTAAACACAGAAAACATTGAATAACTTGCTTTATTTACTTTAAAATGACCAAAATTAAATATAATGCAAATTTAAACTTGTTCTTTTTATATAGTTATATCTAAATTATTTTTCTAGTCTATTAACCCCCAATAGAAAAGGTAAATGTTAACCATTGAAAAGACTGGTGCATTTGTATATTTTCAGCAACAATGATATTACTTATATATTCTATTTACCCTCTGTTCACCTAGGACTTTGAAAAACATCCAGGTGTTCTGAATCTTCAAACGTTTTATTGGAAGACTAAGTTAGATTGACTAAGTATTATAAATCGTCCTTAGGTTTAAAGGTAAGTAAAAAAGATACAGTTAAAATAGACTCATTCTATCGATTGTATGTACATAGTCTAACAAATTCTCTGGGAAATAAATGGTCAGTTGATTTTGAGTAAAATGAAATCTTTAAAGATATGTGATTTCTCGTGATTGTAATACTTGTAAATGAATAACAATTTGTGAGGTGCACATCCATTCGTGTATTCATTCACCTCGAATTTCTTTTGGTAACGCTCCCACAGAGCTTCCACTTCCTGCCTCCGCTTTGAGTCCAGAAGTGCACCATGGTTTTGCATAAAGTCTATGTCTGCTTGAACCTTTGCATTTGCT
>NW_022956801.1:0-855 GCF_012274545.1 Fukomys damarensis | reverse complement strand
CGTTTGGATGTACAAGTACAGAAAACAAGTAATAAGAGTATGAATAACCTCACTCAACTTAGAACCCAGTAAAGTACTTTCTGAATTTGAGCTTTCTGTTCTCACAACTGTGGGCCCTGCAAGGTTCAGAAGTCTTAGTTCTCAGAGGAGAAATGCTTACACAAGGGATATAGCAAGTATCTCATGAAATATTAAACTATGGTTTGCTGACTCCCACTTGAGCTTCAGTGTGCCCAAATACCAGCACATACAGAATGGAGTCACTGTCTTGGCAAACACCAGGGGCCTTGATCACCAGGAGAAAAGCAGGACTGTGACTTCATAGTGAGGCTGAGAGGATGCATTTCACAAGCAAGTGATCTACTTGTATTTCTCTTGCCTTTTCTTGCCTACTTTTGACAATAAATGAGCAAGTGCAGTAGCTATGGCCTGAGAAGAGCCTGATAACTGAAATCACAAACAGCTCAGATTTGAGGGTTGGGTTCTGCTTACTAGAAAATTCATGGAGACTAGGAATGCTGGTTGTAGAAAGTGAGGTGTATGTGGAATATAACCTACATGCAGGAGGAAAAGGATGAGTATCAGATGGATCCAAGGAATCAAATTCTGCATGAGTGCTAATGTTCATCTTGGGGATGTTTCTTCTGTATGTTTCTCTCAGGCAAATCCCACCAAATTCCAAAAAAATGTGCTACCGGAAATTATATGGAGGAAGGAGATCTGAGGATGAAGAGTGAATGGTGATCAATTCTGTGAAGGACTGTCAAACCCACACTCCATGCACACCCAGATATTCATTATCCAAGCTCTGGGGAACATTGCTGACTGATTTTCTGAAGTTGATTTACTCTGCTA
>NW_022956800.1:0-383 GCF_012274545.1 Fukomys damarensis | reverse complement strand
GGCAGGACACACATGTGTGAGTATGTTGAAATACTTTTATCGGTGATCACTGCAGTCTACTCACCAGTTGCACAAACCCATGTTAGCTCTGAGACAAGCTGGTTTCAGTTCCACTAACAGTGCATGGCAGGCACAGGAGCAGAGTTAGCACAGTGTGCTCCCCTACGCAACATTCTGTTCTCACCTATGCAGTTCACACTCCAGCAACACAATCATGTAATCAAAACCATCACTAAAAACCAAATAATAATGTCAAAAGTTTTCAATCTGCGGGGCTGCATTCTCCACTATCCAGAGCACATATGGCCCATGGGCCATGGGTTACGTACACATGTAACAGTTTCTTTACACTTTGATTTAGCAGCAACTATTTTTTAAGCACT
>NW_022956799.1:0-200 GCF_012274545.1 Fukomys damarensis | reverse complement strand
ACTAGATTACTTCCATTTTTTGTGTAAAGTTAGGGTGACTTAGTATAATAACATTTGCTATTCTTTCAAGAAACAGCCTGTTGCATCTGTCATGCCAATGAGTAGCTTTTCTCTCATGCTGATTCAGAGAAACAGGCTCCTTCCATTTGGCAGCTCTTTGTACCCTTAAGGCCTTGAGATCTGTGTCCAGTCTGTATACA
>NW_022956798.1:0-224 GCF_012274545.1 Fukomys damarensis | reverse complement strand
GTCCTTTGCTATAACACTAGGTACCTCTTATGGTTTGGATCTTAATGAGCCCCCTAATCTCCTGTGTTGGGAGCTTAGGCCCCAGCTGCTGATGCTGTGGACAGGTGGTGAAAAGCCCAGCAGCCTCACTGGAGGAAGCACATCACTCGCACTGGGTCTTCGAAGGGAACATTTTGTCCTTGGTGCTCTCTCTTTCTCTGTCTCTAGCTGCCAGGAGGTGAGCA
>NW_022956797.1:0-233 GCF_012274545.1 Fukomys damarensis | reverse complement strand
TAGGTATACAGTATAGTTACATTCCTCATTGGGATCTTGTACCTTTACATGATGTATCTTGTTCTCATCTTTTCCCCATAGCCCTGCTCTTCCTTCACCCCCCCACCCTTCCCTATTTACAAATATTTTGTTTCCATTATTTTCCTTTTCTCATATGTTTTTTCTTTTCTCTTTTTCCCTTTCCCCTACCCTTCCCACTTCCCCTACTCCTTTAGGTCTTTTCTTCCTATTTC
>NW_022956796.1:0-910 GCF_012274545.1 Fukomys damarensis | reverse complement strand
CAGCACACGGGAGGCTGAGGCAGGAGGATCATTGTGAGTTCGAGACCAGCCTGGGCTACATAGATCCAGGTCAGTCGCAACTACATAGAGAGACTCTGTCTCAAAAAAATAAAAGCCCCTCCAAAATGTGAAAACACTTAGGTATTCAGCAATATGTTTATATTACCTCTGTTTAAATAGGTTTTTAATTTAATTTAGAAAATATACATCAATGATAGCATAAAACAAAATGAGACAAAAAGAAGAGTGAAAAATGACACATATAATGAAGGTAGGAATGAGAGTAGTTTTCAAAACATTAATCGTGTTTCACTCCTGATTTCACTCTAAATAAACTAAAGGATTGTGGATGTAGAAAATTACACTATCGATTGACAAGTGGCATTTGAGAAATCATTTGCAGAAGGAATAGCAGGTTTCCAGTTTGAGAAGACATAAAGGCACAACAGGTAGAAAATCTGGGCAGATTTTGGTGAATAGACTGAAAGCATACCTGTCCTTTCAGCACTCTTGGAGGCTGTAGCAGGAACAACACAAATTCAAATCCTACCCGGGTAACTTAGGAAGGCTCCTTCTCACAATGAAATATTTAAAAAGGGATGGGGTTGTAGCTCAATGTGAAGTTCCTTGTCTCAATCCTCAGTACTAAAAAAGAATGCATTAGGTTCAGATTAGGAACAGATTAGAAAGACCACCAATTCTTGGGAGATTAATTGGACATTGTTATGGGCTTGTGTCTCCACAAAATCCATATGCTGAAATCCTGCCCCTCCCTACTTTAAAATTGACTATAGGGGAGAGAGCAGCTATCACAAATTTGTTTAATATAGATGTTGCTTCAATACTCTTTTACAAGACCATGATCATATTTTTGAACCCAGTTCTATCATGGCACCTTGGCCTAGTTAAG
>NW_022956795.1:0-203 GCF_012274545.1 Fukomys damarensis | reverse complement strand
CACTCCAGAAAGAATGGCTGCTATCAAGATATCAACCAATAACAAATGTTGGTATGGTTGGGGGAAGAAAGGAACCATTTCCATCATCGGTGGAAGTACAGACTGGTGCAACCACTGTGGAAATCAATGTGGAGATACCGCACAAAACTAGGATTAGAGGTCCCATTTGACCCAGCTATCCCTCTGCTGAGTTTCTTTCCAAA
>NW_022956794.1:0-789 GCF_012274545.1 Fukomys damarensis | reverse complement strand
TTTTTTTACATTGAATCATCTTCCCTGTACATCTTTATTTTTCCTGCTTGGCCCAACTTAGAGGTCACTACACTCTCACGCTGGTTCTCCTGAATCAAAGCATAATGTTTTTGTAAGTCTTTCTTATTGCTGAGTAGTATTTCATGGTGCAGACATATGCTGTTTTATTCATCCGATTCACCAGTTGATTGAGATCTGGACTATTTCCAGTAAGCTGAATTATTACTTTGAGTACAGTGATAGACTAAAAATAGTTTTCTCTCTAAAGAATTAAGGTCATTGTAAAGTTTCCTGTGGTAGTAAATAGTTTTCTCTTCCTGTCTTGAGACAACACTAAAATAAGATTACTAATGTGTCACAGAACATGTATATTTTTCCAACTAGCTTGTGGGTGAAATGAGATGTGACCTGGTTTTATAAGAAATCCAGATGCTACAGCAAATGTTACTATGCCTTTGAAAATACTGCCACACATTGGGATTTCAACCAGCTAATTGTTTTAGTCTAGTGACATCTAGTGGCGAAAATGTTCCTAAAACCAGAACTGCAATAAACTACATAAAAAGACCATCTGTTGAGAAAATGGCAAAATATGAAAAAGAACTATGATATTCATCAGCATCAAAGACCATTTCATCATTGGCTGGCATAACTGTTAACTATTCTCAATGGTATTTATTGTGTTCCTTTTCTTGTAGCTAGTAGATATCAATCTTGATACAACATAAAAAAGCCTTTGGTTAGAAAGATTGAGTGAAGGGCCAGGGATTTGCTTAGTGGTACCACTTA
>NW_022956793.1:0-218 GCF_012274545.1 Fukomys damarensis | reverse complement strand
AAAACTAGAAATGCTTTCTCAGTCATGCTTTATAGAGTTCAGTAAGTTAAGATTGCTTTTATGACTTAACTTTAAGCTAAAGGGAGGGAAGCATAAACAGAAAGGCATCCAATAACTATAGAGGCTGGCTCAACAAGTCAAAGGTTTTCTGAGGCAGTTGTTGGCAGCTGTGTGGGCCATGTTGGAAGTTCAAACCTCAAGGACCAAAACAACAACAG
>NW_022956792.1:0-290 GCF_012274545.1 Fukomys damarensis | reverse complement strand
CTATAAAATGGAATATTACTCAGCCATAAAGAACGAGAAAATAGATTCATTCATTGGAAAATGAATTCATATTGAAGATATACTGCTAAGTAAAATAAATAAGTCACACATGTGTAAATACTGAATAGTTTCCCTGGTGTGAATAATCTGCAATAATGCATAAGAACCTAATAAGATTACTGACATTTAGAAATGGGAAGAAAGGAGCTAAAGGTGTAGGGAAGTTTGGATGGGTAGGGGAAGAGTAAAAAGGGAAAAGAAAAAAATGTGAGATAATGAAAAGATGAAAA
>NW_022956791.1:0-312 GCF_012274545.1 Fukomys damarensis | reverse complement strand
CATATTCCCCATAAAAAATAAACAAGGAAAGAGAGTCTACGGATTCAGAGAAAAATCACTGAGTGTCCTATATCTAGGCAGTAGGATTGGAAAATATGGTGAATGTTTAAATGCTTAAAAGTCAGGCACATAGCCATGAGTCCCGCTCAAAATCTCCCCCTTGCTTAACACAAACACCCACACTTGTGACTTTCGAAGCAGATCCAGAAGTCCCTTTGTGTCTTTAGTTGCAGCGTCCTGGGTGTCAGAGTGTTTGAATCCATCCAATGTGTGTACTTTTCGTGGTCGTTTTGACTTAGGGAAAGAGCTGGA
>NW_022956790.1:0-541 GCF_012274545.1 Fukomys damarensis | reverse complement strand
ATTTTCATCCCCAAAACGGATTAAAAAAGTAACGACCGCCAGACAGAACGGCAGCCGGAGAGCATCAAATAAAGTAACAAATGTAACCGGTGGGACGGTTTGTTACTACGTGGCAAACATGTTTTCTTCCACTACAGAAGGTAAGAGACTCAGCTCCAAAAGAAGGCCCGCAAGCGAAGCCTCCCGGCCTGACCCTATTTAGCCCTCGCACCCCCCTATTACGTAGGAATCCCCATGACCCCCATCTCACAGGTGAGGGGGTACTGCTAAGGTCTCTCTAGGTCCCAGGCCCAGCGATTCCAAAACTGACACACCAGAGCGACTTTGCTTATTTCCTGACGCCGCCTCTGAACCAGGGTGAGGCCGTCTGCGCAGCACCGAGCTGGCTCTCCATGCACAGCGAACGCCGCCCGAGTCGCTGACCGAGGCGTCCGAGCCTCCCGGGCAGCGGCCGACCGGGTTCAACTCCAAGCAGAGGCCCCGGAGGACGCAGATATCTCTCTCCCCTGCCCCGCGGTGCGGCCGCACCGTCCAATGGGCG
>NW_022956789.1:0-204 GCF_012274545.1 Fukomys damarensis | reverse complement strand
GTGCTACGTAAGTGTTCTACTGAAGAGCTGACATCCACTAGCAGATTTCAAATATTACCTGGAGCGAGAGGAAATAGCCTATCGCTGGCTATAGAAATCTAAGATGGCCCAGCGCTTCCTTGATTCTAGGCCCTGCATCCTTTTATGTATTTACTGCTTTAAATGTATATGGTGTTTAAATTCTAAAAGGGGGGCAGGATCCCT
>NW_022956788.1:0-239 GCF_012274545.1 Fukomys damarensis | reverse complement strand
CCTCACGAGTGCAAGGTCCCAAGTTCAATCCCTGGTTTAAAACAAGGGGGGGTGGATTTACTCATAGTACTCTCGAATGTACTTCCCAGTCTACTCTTTGCAGTGATTCTTATTTATTTTCTGAATTTTGGGTTTTCCATTTCTTATCTTTAAATGATGACCACATTTCTCTCTACCTCTTCCCTTTCTCATCCTGCAAACGTCTATCAGCCCTCTTATTTTTATCCTGTCAAAGTTAA
>NW_022956787.1:0-253 GCF_012274545.1 Fukomys damarensis | reverse complement strand
GAGACTGACCTGGAACTCACTATGTAGCCCAGGCTGGTCTTCAACTCATAGTGATCCTCCTGCCTCAGCTTCCCGAGTGCTGGGATTACAGCATGCACCACCACGCCCAGCTACTTATGCTTACTCTTTCACATAACACTTATTCATTCTGTAGCTATTATAGAACATTGTTGGCGCTATAAAAGTCAGTCCTCTGTATCTGTGAATTCTGTGTCCATATATTCAATCAAGTATGTATTGGAAGTATAGGGAA
>NW_022956786.1:0-1291 GCF_012274545.1 Fukomys damarensis | reverse complement strand
GTGGTGCACATCTGTAATCCTAGCGCTCAAGAGGCTGAGGCGGATGGATCACTGCAACTTCAAATCTAGCCAGGTCTGTATTAGTGAGTTCAAGGCTAATTTGAACTACCTAGTGAGAGACCCTGCTTCAAACACTGAAACCAAAGAAAAACTACATAGGCTTAAAGATAACACACCAGTGCATTCTGAAATCTAAATTTAGAGGGGTGAGTAAACATTAAGCAGATTTGGGGTTTGGTTTTGTTTTTGTGTTCTGTTTGGCTCGGTTTTGAGAAGGGCTGTGCTTTGGATGCCTCAGTGCTTGTCCCACAGCGCCTGCCCAAGTCTGTGGGTAATGAGTTGCAGGGCTGCTTGGCCAGAGCTGGTCTCTGGGGCCTGATGTGGACACAGTTGAAACCCAAGACCCTCTTGTCCTCCTGGCCAGGGCTCTCTGTCTTTGCAACCCCTGACCATCATGTGGCTTGTACAGCGGACAAGGGTGGAGAGCAGCCCTGGACAGGAGCCACGTGACTTTTTATTCCTCTTCACATTCGGCACAGACTTGATGCGAAAACCACGCTCTCCTGACATAGCTTGGGTATCGTCACTTGCTGCTCCCAGAATCCCGCAGCCTGAGCCCCAGGGCGGTTGGGGAGCCCCTGCTCACGGTGGAACCTCAGAGGGTTTTGAGGTGTTCAGAAAACTCTCTGAAGATAGCCCACCTTTCACTGCACACCAAGAAAAACACGCGGGTCTGCCAAATCGGGCCAGATCTTTCTCTTTTGCTTCTTTAATGTTAACATCAAGATTGTACTCTGTTTAATATTAAAGAGATATGGAGCTGGGATATAGCTCAGTTGTAGAGCACATGTTTAGCATGCACAAGGCCCTATCAATCCCCAGCACTAATAATGATATAATAATTAATAATAATAATAAATAATAATATAAAGCCAGTCATACACTACATGAGGACTGAATACAGATTATTTTAAGTGGGCTTATTGCTGTCATCTGACTCTACTTTGGGCTAATGGCTGTTTCTGCCACGTGGTCACCGATGGGGGAGGTGCTGTCACCATAGTGGAAAAAGATGGGGCTCTGAGGTGCTGATTTCCACCTCTGAAATCACGGAAAATAGTCACATGTTGACGAGCGGAGCTGTGAGTTGCCCTGAGACTTGGTTTGCTGATTCTCATTTGAAATCGTCCGTCCTAAGAATGATCAAGAGGAAGCACAGAAGAGCCTGCAGTTTTGTTGGCCCCAGCCAATCTCTCCTGAGGCAGAAGCTCTGTTTTCTTTACCACTTTTT
>NW_022956785.1:0-249 GCF_012274545.1 Fukomys damarensis | reverse complement strand
TCTAGTTGCAAAACACGTTCATTCCCCTTTAGGAAGCCACAAATAAGTAGTTGTTCCCCACTCTAGCCACAAATCTACTTTTGCCTCTATGAATTTGCCTACTCTAGATATTTTTTATACATGGACTCATATAATATTTGTTCTTTTGTGTGTAACTCCTTGCATTCTAGTTGCTAAGGTTTATCTGTAATGTAACATATGGCAGTACTTCACCCCTGTTGAACTACTTATTTTATTAGCAAGTAAAAG
>NW_022956784.1:0-282 GCF_012274545.1 Fukomys damarensis | reverse complement strand
TGAGGCCCGTACTGATTGGGCCAGTGCCTCCTGCCTAGCAGTGGGGCTGCCGGATCTTGTGGTACTTCTGTTTCAAGGTATTTTAGAAGCCTCCATACTGGTTCCCATTATAGATGCACCAATTTACGTTCCCACCAAAAGTACGCAAGGGTTACCTTTTCTTCACATTTTCGCCAGCACTTATAGTTCATCTTTCTCACGTTAGCCATTTTAACCACAGGGGGGCAGTGTCTCACTGGGGTTTTGTATCTATAGCTCCCTGATGGTTAGGAATGCTGAGAG
>NW_022956783.1:0-1076 GCF_012274545.1 Fukomys damarensis | reverse complement strand
TGTTTTCATGATTTATACACATAAACAAAATTCATATATACATATAAACACACATGTGTATATATACATGTATGTATGTGTGGTGTGTAGTTTGTTTCAGCATTTTGTTTGAGTCTCAGCTGTGTTGCTGCTGGTGATTGGAATTGAACCATTAGCCAAGAAGTGATGGAGTTCAGTCATTTTTATTACTGTGTATTATTTCATTGTGTGACTTTATCACAGTGTATCCATGCTAGGTATATCAGTGCTCACCAGAGAAACAGATTTAGTGCAGGATATATAAGGGTTTACAAGGTAGGCTTGCAGTGGCCACCAGAAGAGCCAGGTGTGGAAGCGTGCGAAAGGCCTGTCTGCCTGCTGGGTCCCCAAAGGATCCAAGCTTAGGTCCAAGGCCTGGAGCTCACTGTAGGGTCCCATGTGAGTTTGTATAAGGAGGCCGAGAGGGTCTCCATGAAAGGCTGAAGGGTTTGTGCCAGAAGGTGGGAGACAACTTCCAAGGGAAGATCAGGCCTGGAGCTTCTCTGAAGAAACAGAAGCAAGTCTTCCTTCTTCGTTTCTCTTTTATTCCATTCAGGGACAGGCTGCCCATGGGTGGGTCTTCTGTCTTCAGTAAATCTCTTCAGCCACACCCAGAACTATGTGAATCCATCTTAGGTGGGCGTTTCTTACTTAAGTCTACACAGTCAGTTAACAGTCACATTAGGGTTGACGCCCACCCCCCATCAAACTCAAGGCCTTGGTCTTTCAAGGCAGGTGTGGCACCACTGAGCCAGATTCCTGGGCTTTGAAGGGTTAAGTATTGTAGTTTCCAGTTTTTTTCTATGGCAAATAGTGTGATTATCAGTATTCTAGTACATGTCTTGATAGGTGCAATGCACTTGTATTGGGCATATACTCAGGGGTAGATTTCTGAATCCCCACCTAGGATTCAAGTTTGAAGATGCTGTCATGTAGATTTCCAAAGTGTTTATTTACGTTATACCTCTACCAGTAGTGTATGAGAGCTCTGTGCTGG
Source organism: Fukomys damarensis (assembly GCF_012274545.1). Taxonomy (NCBI): domain Eukaryota; kingdom Metazoa; phylum Chordata; class Mammalia; order Rodentia; family Bathyergidae; genus Fukomys; species Fukomys damarensis. The sequence continues at coordinate 61 of NW_022956783.1, read as the reverse complement.
CTTCTTAAACTCCAAAAGCAGATCTGTAGTGAATTTGGCAAAAGAACAGAATGTGACCCCT
>NW_022956782.1:0-291 GCF_012274545.1 Fukomys damarensis | reverse complement strand
AAAATGAATCCATCAGGGATGACAAGAAATTACATGCAAAAGGGGGAGAATCCAGAAAAGAATAAAAGAAAAACTCATAACAAGGATAAGTCAATACATATCAGTTATAACCCTCAATATTTATGGCCTCAGTTCAAAAATCAAAAGAAACAGACTGGCAGAATGGGTCAAGAAGCAAGATCCAATAATATGCTGCCTAGAAGAAACACACTTAATTAAAAATGAAACCAATAGACTGAAAGTTAAACAGTGGAAAACAATACTCCATATGATAGGAAACCCCCAAAATCA
>NW_022956781.1:0-1089 GCF_012274545.1 Fukomys damarensis | reverse complement strand
TTTTTTTTGTATGTGCTCAGGACCTTGAGCTTGCGAGGCAGGCATGGTACCACTAAGCTAAATCCCTGACCCTGAAACATGACAGTATTGTTAAGTATAGTCATCCTGCTATGCAAAGGAACTTATTTTTCTTCTTTACCATAATTTATACATGTATCAAAAATCTCTTTATATACCTCAAATTTACACAATTGATTTGATTAAATTTTTTAAAAAGTTAACATTTTAAAAATGCCAGACATAATAACTTGAGATGTGTGATGTTTTCCATCCAGAGTTTTAAACGCAGTGTGTACATACATGTCTGCTCACGTGTCTGAGAGATGGAGGAAGCAGAAATGAATAGAGCATTGCTCTTGAAGCATTTCACACTGCAGGGCTGATGTGCACTAAGAGTGGCACATGGCCTATGACACAAAAATACTGCAGAGAGAATCAAGAAGATTTGGGGGTACAAAGACTTCTTCACACAAGGGTCCTTCCTGCAATGGTAAACTGAGCCTCCATGAAATCCTTGATTCCCTAGGATACTAAATGCCCATTTTATCTCCTTTTGTATTTAATTTTTAGCAAGGTTGTGCCGAATTCATTTAATTCATAAAACAAAGGTACCAAGTGACTGTTATTGCTACAGGTTGGGTCTTCATCTCCAAGCTTCCGAGGCAAAAATGACTGATATTTTCTGCTCACTTCAACACGGAGTGGCAGAAGTACTACCCAACTGGAAGCAAAGAAGTAAAGCTGTCACGATTGAGTATTCATAATCAAATTAAGGCAGGCCTTGACCTTGCAGGAGGGCATCAAGCCACACCTTTGATGACAAGGGTCATCTCTGCCCAATACAAAAATGAGCCACTAAGTGAGAGTTACAGTAACTGGTGGCTTGGAGGGGGAATATGAGGAGCAGAATTCAAAAGGACAAGTTCTTGGTTCTCCTTAGCTCAGGCTGCCACCTGGGTAGACTCAAACACATAAACAGTCAGAGCCAGGCAAGTATCTGGTGCAACCTGTACCTTTCTCTTAGAGAGAGAGTGACCGCAGAAATAGCATCATTGGTTACCGTCTCCAGCCCTTTAACCCAAAACGAAT
>NW_022956780.1:0-297 GCF_012274545.1 Fukomys damarensis | reverse complement strand
GCTTTTGAACCAGTGTCCCACAGTTACCTGGCAGGTGCGTGTAGAGAGCAGGTGCTCTTCTGGCGGGTGTAAAGCTAAGGAAAAGCAGAGGCATGGTGTTAATGACCCCTCATGGCAGAAATCTGAAGCCCTGTGAAACCTTTACTGGTGTCCTGGTTGGACGTGTGACAGCCCGTGTGCTTGGGCCTGTTCAGCCTTCTCCTCCAGCTTCTTCCTGTCTTCCGCGGGCGCACGGTGTGTGTGCGCGGACCGATCGGCGCGGTGCAGCGCAGCCCCAGCCCCAGGTGCCAGCCAGCT
>NW_022956779.1:0-329 GCF_012274545.1 Fukomys damarensis | reverse complement strand
TGAACTAGCACAAACAATCAACAAGTGGGATCTCTTCTTATTAAAAAGCTTCTGCACAGCAAGGGAAACAATCAATAGTGTGAAGAGCAACCCACAATGTGGGAAAAACTTTTCACCAGCTGTTCCTCATACGAAGGTCTACTATCTAAAATGTATAAAGAATTTTAAAAAATCAGACCTCCCAAATTTAAAGACCCAACCCAAAAATGGGCATCGGAAATGAACAGACATTTCTCAGACAAAGACATAGAAATAGCAAATAAACTTATGAAAAAATGTTCAACATCACTGGTCATTTGAGAGATGCAAATGAAAACAACACTGAGATT
>NW_022956778.1:0-219 GCF_012274545.1 Fukomys damarensis | reverse complement strand
GTAGGGCTAAGCAGCATTGTTTAACCTTTTGGAAGCTGTGTATGAAATTTACATTAGCAGGGTGTTGCTCTTCAGTTACAAATGGGTTACCTGATGAATAACAATGTAGCCCTTTGCTCTGAGAAATTATCTTCTTTCTGCTGAGAAGAACCAAGGAATCCATAAAAATTCAAGGAAGATGGGACAGAGAATCCTTTCCTCTGAGATTGTTAGGGAGCA
>NW_022956777.1:0-578 GCF_012274545.1 Fukomys damarensis | reverse complement strand
AATTTCAGTCACTGTTCAATATTGCTTGCATGTACCAGGGTCTCTTTACTGAGATGGATCATGGGCTTAAGGGCTGGTCTACTTGGTCATGACATAGTTGTAATCAATACAGTGCTCATACTTTAGTCAGTCTGAATGTGCAATTTCTTTGATTCCTTAAATTTGATGTATTGAAAAAAAGACATAGACACATCCCTCAAATTATTTAGAAACCACACATGAATAAGATCAATGGGAGTAGATATATAAGGTCAGTAACATACATGTACATCACACACACAGACACACACACACACACACACACATATACACTGTCACCAAGGTATATAGAGAGGTACGTAATTTTCACTACTTAATAGACATTTGAGCATGCACAGTAGCCTGAAGCAAGTACTCTGACAAATGCTCTACATAGATGATCTCATTTTAGCACACAGTAATCCCTTCCATTTGTAGATGGGGAAATAGAATCTGAGTTAACTTCAGTATATACACATTTGCTCCAATAGTCAGACACTTTAAGATTGTAATTTTCAAAATGAGAAAAAAAATCAATGTTCTTTTAAAACTTATTTGTC
>NW_022956776.1:0-229 GCF_012274545.1 Fukomys damarensis | reverse complement strand
CAGCCATAATGCAGACATGTATAATGAAAGGGATATACCTAGAGTCCATACTCTTAAGTGAATTAGGTATGTAAATGTGTAATATTTTACATGTGTAAACTGTACATGTGTAAGTTTTGCACTGTTTCTCTAGTGTGAGAAACTGAGAGTGTAAGAAAGGAATAAAATATATAAAAATATGAAATATATATATATATATAAAATATATAATAGATGATATGAAATAGGA
>NW_022956775.1:0-378 GCF_012274545.1 Fukomys damarensis | reverse complement strand
GTTGTACAACCCTGGATGAGCTATCACTGTAGCAGGTCATTTCCAAACACAGCATACGGAGTGGAGAAGGGTACTGAGTGGACGGTAGCCTAGGAGCATGGATGGAGACGCAGTAGTGCTACCACCACATAGGAAAGTAGCAGGCAGGTTAAGAACAGCTAATGAACACTGCCCCCAGAAAGCCAGCTACCAAGTGTCTCCCACACACCACATTACAACTGATACCCATTGAAAAAGGGGTAGGTCTAGGAAGAGAACAAGACATTGAAGATAGTTTGGCCTAACAGGTGGGCTTTGAAAGAGAGGTCCCTAGACGAGGTTATATTGAGGAAAAGAAGCAAGTCTGCCCCCTAGCCAAGCCAAGCTTGCAGTTACAAA
>NW_022956774.1:0-245 GCF_012274545.1 Fukomys damarensis | reverse complement strand
GAGTGAAGAGACAACCCACAGTGTGGGAAAAAAATTGTTGCAAGCTGTTCCTCAGACAAAAGAGTAATATCTAGAATATATAAGGAACTCAAAAATCAGACTCCCCAAATTTAAAGACCCAATCCAAAAATGGGCATCTGAAATGAATGGACACTTCTCAGATGATGAAGTAGAAATAACAGATAAATATATGGAACAACATTCAACATCACTGGTCATTTGAGAGATACAAGTTGAAACAAACT
>NW_022956773.1:0-568 GCF_012274545.1 Fukomys damarensis | reverse complement strand
TGTCCTTGGAGAAATATATATAGAGAGGAAGGGTCTATTCATAAAAATCATGCAGCGGTAGACAGCTTTGACACCACTGGACACGAGAGCTGAGTGGGAAGAAGTGGGTTTCCAAGGAGAGACTTCTTCTAAGAAGTTGGTTACGTCCTCTCTTATTTCACCTCCATAAACCACACAAATCTGCAAGCTGTTAAACAAGTGGGAAGTATAACGCCGTTTTAAAGACAAATTCAAATTCAATGGAAGAAGAAAGGAACCTTTAGCGCCTCTCAGTCCCCATCTCGGAGAACGGTGCACACTGTGATCACAAGGAGCCAGGTGAACAGTAAACGATTTAAAGCGAACAATAACATGACTCAGTTACCACAGAGAAAGTTATTGTATTTGAAATAAGAGAGACGCGAATGATGAAGGTGGGTAGTAGTGAGGGGAAGTGTGCTGCTCCCCAAACGCAGGGGAGCTGGAGGAAGAGGTAGGGAAAAAGACTGGTCAGGAGGCTGGGCCCGCAGACCTCACCCAGAAGTCACAGGGAAGCCCCGATCCACTCACAGCAACTCTGATGACTTAC
>NW_022956772.1:0-1322 GCF_012274545.1 Fukomys damarensis | reverse complement strand
GAGTCATGAGGCTTGACTTCACGATCAAGCAATTCCTGAATGTTAATGGTAGGGTAGTATATTGAGAGAGCCCTGAGACTGGGCTAAAAGCGAAGTGATCAGAGGGGACCACCTAATGGAGCAAGCAAGGGCAAGAATGGCCTGTATTCATTCTCTGAAAACCCAAGGGGAGAAGCTCTCAAAGAAGGATGAAGAAGGGGTGTGGTGCAACAGCAATAATAAACTTTATTCTTTTGGCAGATTTCTTAACCTCTCTGTGCCTGGGTCTTCTTATCTATAGAACAGAGATGGTGATAACACCTATTTCAAAAATTTGTCGTGAATTAGTTAATACATTTGTGTTAGGTTTCCTGTTTCTGGAACACAAACCCAACACCCACAATTTAAAGGAAAAGAAGTTTAATTTGGCTAAATGTTTCAGGGGATTCAGTCCATGGTTAGCTGGCTCCAAGACAGAAATATAATATCAGAAAGGTATAATAGAACAAAGATGCTTAGTTCATGGTGTCCAGGAAGCAGAGTAGGGTAACAGAGCCAGTGAAAAAGGGGCCGAGGACCAAATACAGTGCCCAAAGTCACACTTCCCACCTGGAAAAAATTACCCACCCACACATAACCATAAGTGTGCTTTATTAACCCCTTAGGCAACTTCCAAGCCAATCAAGTAGCCATAATTAAGCTTAACCAGAATGTTTAAGTTTAGAACACTCTCTGATACCCAAGTGCTTATAAAAATGTTCATCATGCCTGGCACTGATTTGGTACTTTGCAATATTTCTAATCAACACAACTGCCCTATCAGAGGGAAGCCATTGATCTCCATTTTGCTCATACAGGTGTGGAAACTCGTTTGGAAAGGTACTCATTTGGAAAGTACTGCTAATGTAGCAGTTAAGTTTTGGACTTTGGGACTGACATCTCAGTTTCAGATCTCAACCACTTAATAACTAGGTAACCCTGACAATTTTCTTATCCTTACCAAGGATTATTGAGTACACGTTCCCAATGAAACAGTAACACCGGTCTCTTAGAGTTTGGGGGAGAATTAAATCATGTACATAAAGCATCTGCCAAATGTAGAGGAAAGCAAAACTTCACCTCTTTCCCCTTAGAGTTCCAGCTGGGCCCATGATACACTGACATGAGCTAGATTAATGGAAGAAGAGTGTGCAAATTTATTTAATGCAGATGTTGCATGGCACAGGAGCCCTCATAAGGAAATAAAGACCTGAAGAGGCAGTTGGTTCCTACTATCCTGAAGTGGACGAACAACACAGTTGTTAAATGTGATAAGGGCAAAAGTCTAAGGTTGTTGACTGGAT
>NW_022956771.1:0-757 GCF_012274545.1 Fukomys damarensis | reverse complement strand
CATAGTGCAATTAAACTGGAGAACAATAACATAAGGAACTTGAAGAACTTCAAAAACACATGGAAATTAAATAACTACATGGAAATTACATAACACTCTCCTGAACAACCATGGGTCACAGCAGAAATTAAAAAAGAAATTAGACAGTTTTTACAATTTAATGACAATGCCAGTACAACATACAGGAAGCTATAGGATACAATGAAAGCAGTCTTATGTGTGAAATTCATAACAGTGAATGCCACACTAGGAAAGCAGAGTGAGCTCAAATTAAAAACCTAATGCTGAATCTTTAGTTCCTGAAAAAGAAGAGCAAGAGAAACCCAAAGCTCATACAAGGGAGGAAATTATAAAGATCACAGCAGAAATTGATGTGATAGAGACTAAGAGAATGATACAAAGAATCAACAAATTGAGGAGTTGGTTTTTTGAAAGAATAAATAAAATTGAAAAATGCTTAGCCAACCTTATCAAAAAGGAAAGAAAAGACTCAAATTCATGCAAATTCATGCAAATTCATGAAAATGGTGAAGTCACAACAGATCCAGCAGAAATCCAGAGGATCATCAATACTTGCTTCCAGAACCTATACACTAATAAAATGGAGAACACAGAAGAAATGGACAGATTTCTAGATACATATGAATTACCAAAGTTGAATGAAGAAGATACAAAAATTTTAAACACTTCAATTACAATCAGTGAAATTGAAAATGTAATTAAAAATTTACCAACAAAGAAAAGTCCAGGCCCTGAT
>NW_022956770.1:0-264 GCF_012274545.1 Fukomys damarensis | reverse complement strand
CCCATATCTCTTACCACACACTAACCTAAAATTGAAATGGATCAAAGATCAAAATACTAAAACAGAAGCACTAAATCTTCTGGAAGAGAGAATAGGTACAATGCTTGAGAACATAGAAGTAGACAAAGACTTCATGAACAAAACCCAGATCATATGGGAATATTACAAAGAATCAACAACTGGGACCTCTTCTGATAAAAAACTTTTGCACAGCAAGAGAAACCAAAACAGAGTGAAGAGACAAACCACAATATGGAAAAAAAA
>NW_022956769.1:0-207 GCF_012274545.1 Fukomys damarensis | reverse complement strand
AGAAAATAAAACCAGCCCGGGGTTTGAGGTATGTAGCCAGTAGGAAGGTGTGCAGTAGCTTTCATAGACTGAGCTTTCTGCCTCTGAGGAAGAAGGAATCCAGGTTTTCTTATCACTATGTTTAGAAGTGGGAGGGGGATGGGCAAGAGGATAAAGAAAGGTGAAGGACCACATCCAGCCATGAAGTCAGGCTACTAAACGAGAATA
>NW_022956768.1:0-993 GCF_012274545.1 Fukomys damarensis | reverse complement strand
GTAGTTGAGACTGACCTGGAACTCACTATGTAGCCCAGGGAACTCAGAGATCCTCCTGCCTCAGCCTCCCAAGTGCTGGGATTATAGGAATGTGCCACTACGCCCTGCTCTTCTATACTGTTTTAATTTACATTTCTTGAGTGACCAATGATGTTCAACATTTTTTCATGTATTTATTGGTCACTTGTACTTCTTCCCCTGAGAAGTGTCTATTCATTTCAGATGCTCATTTTTTTATTAGGCCTTTACATTTGGGGAGGATCTATTTTTGAGTTTTTTATATATTCTAGATATTAGTCCATTGAGGAGTAGCTGGCTAATCCTTTTTTCCCCTTCTTTAGCCTATCTCTTCATCCTGTTGGTGGTTTCCTTTGCTGTACAGAAACTTTTTTAATTTGATGTGATCTAATTTGTTGATTCTTGGTATTATTTCTTGTGCAACTGGGGTTTTGTTCAGAAAGTCTTTGCCTACTTAATCTTCCAACAGATTGTTTCTGTATTAATATTTAGATCTTTGATGCATTTTAATTTAGTGCACAGTGAAAGACATAGGTCTAGGTTCAATCTTTGGCTAATGAATAGCCAATTTTCCCAACACCTGTTGTTAAAGAGGCTCTCTTTCTTTCTCAAAGGGATTTGACCCCTTTGTCAATGATAAAGTAGCTGAATATGCCCGGAGTTCCTTCTGCATCCTCTATTCTGTTGATCTACAAATCTGTTTATTTTTTGTCAATATAATGCTGATTTTATCACTAACTTTGTAGTATAACTTGAAGTTTGGGTTCACGATGTCCTCTGCCTTGTCTTTGATGCCCAGAATTTTTTTTTGTTTTGTTTTGTTTTGTTTTGTTTTTACAGTTTCTTCTGGTTCCATATAAATGTTAGGATTGGTCTCTCTTGTTCTGTTAGTGTGTTATTGGTGTTTTTTTGTTTTTTTTTAAACTGAGATTGCCTTAATCTGTATAATAATTTTGGAAGTATGGTCCATTTTAA
>NW_022956767.1:0-368 GCF_012274545.1 Fukomys damarensis | reverse complement strand
TCCCACCGGTCAGGAGAGTGATTTGGGGGACCCCCCAGGCTCCTCTGGTCCTGCCCCTCTCACTTCAGTGCTCCCTAAAAAGTTCCCTAGATGGCAAAGAGCCACTGGCACTGGCTGGGCCGCTGCGCTGGTGCCATTGCGACTTCCTCTGTGAGGAATTGCTGCTCAACACGCTGCTTCCAGCCTGCCCTGCCCCTACCTACAGCCCCACCCCCGCTGGTTTCTAGAATTTGAAAGAACACTCACCTATTGTCTCCAGGGTTCTTCCAAGCCGCAGAATCTCCTGCAGACTGGATGTTCGGCATGGGCAGGCGATGACAACTCCTCCAGTGAGCCCTGCCTACGGCTATTAAAGACACACCCCGATG
>NW_022956766.1:0-212 GCF_012274545.1 Fukomys damarensis | reverse complement strand
AATCCATGCATTTTTCTCTTATTTCTCTGAATATACATTAGCTGGCTGAATAGAAAATTAGTGCCAATATTTCCTTATTTTATGACTTTTAAAAACAATTCTGTTTTCATAGCATTACCACACAGCAGCATACTGTGTACTTGTTAATATATAAAATGGTACAGATTTAAATCATTTTTATCTTAAGAAAAATAAGGCTTATAGCTGTAGAA
>NW_022956765.1:0-223 GCF_012274545.1 Fukomys damarensis | reverse complement strand
ACACACTCAGCCACCTCATCTTTGACAAAGGAGCCAAGCACCTCACTGGAGTAAAGATAGCCTCGGTACTAAATGGTGCTGAAAGAATTGAATTTCCACTTGCCAAAGATTAAAACTAAGCCCCTTTATCTCATCATACACTAAACTAAAATTTAAATGGATTAAAGATCTAAATATTAAAACAGAAACACTAAACATCTGGAAGAGAGGGTATGTAAAACTA
>NW_022956764.1:0-774 GCF_012274545.1 Fukomys damarensis | reverse complement strand
GTTTCTACGGAAATTAATGTAAATAAGGCCCATGAAAGACAAGACAAAGCATTCTCATATTAGAGATAAATAAAAGAGACAAAATATGTGGTTGTAACTAGAACACTGTCCTTGCAGTCAGAAGGTTTTAGTGGTAGGAACGGAATTTGGGGGCCGGTTGCTCTGACCTCAGGACGTGGGCTTTGGCAGACTCACTTCTATAACCGGGCCAGTCGGGCTGGCTCCTCACGGCTGACTGGGGCATAAGCACGTCGCCGTCCTCGGCAGCAGTGCCCCAGACCCGTCCTCCGCAGACAGGGCTTTCCCATCCGGTGAGAGCTCCGACTGCGCAGAAGTCCCCTGGCCTCCTTTCCGCAGGGAGAAGAGCGGCCACCCGGAGCCGTTTTCTGGCCAAGCAAATCGGGCGCGCTCCCCCGCCCCTCCGCAGGGCGGACTTTTTATAAATGTCATTCTTTAAATTAATATAACAGGACACACGATGTGAATAACGTTCCATATCACAACAATCACAAAATGCTCTATACGTAAATTATATAAAATACGTACACAATTCTTAAAGGATAGAAATGTTTCCTATTACACAGCTCACATGGGACTCTATGTATTACGCCCGCCGCACTTTGGTCCCCAGCGCAGCACCAGGCCTGGGCTGGTACCGAACACCGTCACCCTTCAGAGGTTTGGACCCGAGAACGCAGCACGGAGAGCGGATGGAGAGGACCGCAGCCCCTGAGAAGCTTCCTGGTGGAGGTGGGGTCTTGGTGGGAATCAGGG
>NW_022956763.1:0-232 GCF_012274545.1 Fukomys damarensis | reverse complement strand
GATTGATTATAAAAGGGGCAGAAAGAAGCTGCTATGCTTGCTTGTTTATTCACTTGCCTCACTACCTTCTGCCCACCATGAACAGTTTCTCCTCTGCTATGCCCTCCTGTGATACCTTGGAGACAGCTGACTATGGATTGAAACCTCTGCAAACTGTGAACCAAATAAGCCTCTCCTCTTTTAACTTTGGGTGTTGGGTATTTTGTCTCAGCAATGAGAAAAGTAACCAAGA
>NW_022956762.1:0-415 GCF_012274545.1 Fukomys damarensis | reverse complement strand
TCACCACATGGTGGCAAAGATGTTTGTGAGCAGCTTTAGCAACACATGCTGCTTTGCTTAGCCCCAAGGGAAAAAGAGCACCTGGCCTCCCATCATTCCAGGTGAGTCTTGGAGTTAATAACATTGATGTGGTCAGTTCAACTTGGGTCACATGCCAACCCCATGCCAACTATCTGGTTGATGCTGTATTCTCATTGGCCAGGCCTAGGTCACATGCTCAACCTTGCAGTTATGGTAGGAGGAAGCCAAGCACTGTCAGGCGAGTTTCCATGTGAAAGTCAGTATGCTATGAGTCCTTGTTCTCTGTTATACACAGAGAAATGGTAGAGCCCGGACACTCATAGCCAAATCCCGTATCTACTGCTACTTTCCACTCTGAGGCTTTAGCTTTACATGGCATAGAGAGGAGTCAGTC
>NW_022956761.1:0-201 GCF_012274545.1 Fukomys damarensis | reverse complement strand
GTACTGAGGTGTATTTCCTTGTCCCTTCCAAACAGCTCTTGAATTCTCTAATCAGATCATTACTTAATTGATTGTCAGCATTAAGTCAACAGATACTTTGATTCCGCTATGTGTTAGACAGACAGTCTTGTAATTTTAAAGGCTGTAGTATCAAATAAAATTCTGTTCTAATCAAGGATGAATCCTAGTGGAGAGGAGTAC
>NW_022956760.1:0-229 GCF_012274545.1 Fukomys damarensis | reverse complement strand
CTTTCCTCCACCCCTCGCTCCCTGAGTCCACCTTCTTGTCTTCCACATCTGCAGACAGAAATGAGAATTGAAGGCACAGGAACTCCAGAGAGGGAGAAACCCAAAGAGCTGACTTCTACTTCAGTGATACTTTCCTTCTCTAACTGCATCTCTTTTTAAGCTTTTTAAAAATATATTTACTTATTCAATATTTTCATTGAAACATGGAAACTACACCTTTTGGCTGATA
>NW_022956759.1:0-727 GCF_012274545.1 Fukomys damarensis | reverse complement strand
GCTACTTTCAAATTAACTTCCTTGTCTTTGTCTTTTTAACACTTTGATTATCTTGTATCCAGGTATGGATCTCTTACTCTAATTTATCTTACTAGAGTTTATTGAACTTCTTGGGGGCATAGATTAGATCATTTTCATAAAAATTGGGAATTGCTTTGCCATTATTTTCTCAAATATCCTTTCAGACCCTTTATGACTCTCCTCTCTGATGCTTTGATTGTGCCTGTTGGTAAGCTTTTGCTGTCCCACAGTTCCATTTTTGTACTTTTTTTTTTCTCTGCTCCTCACTCTGTGTGCTTCTAATAGACATATAATCCCAGTGGTTCATTCATTTTTCTACCTACTCACATCTACCAGATTTTTCTTGTGTTAAGTTTTTATGTCAGCTATTGCACTTTTAAACTCTAGTTCCTACTTAGTTCCTTTTTAAAATTTGTCTTTACTAATATCTTTTTATTTGATGAGATATTTTCTCTTGCTTTACTTTGGTCCTTAGACATAATTTTTTTAATAGACCTTTGACCACACTTTAAATAGCTGATATAAAGTCATTATCTGGCTAAGCCCAATGTCTGTTTCCCTACCAGTGGTTTCTGTTGATTACACTTTTTCCTCTGCATATGTGTCTTTTCTATTTTGCAATTTTTATTGAAAATTAGATATTCAAAACAAAATATTGTGACGATTCTAGAAATGAAGAATTTTCTCCCTCCACAGGGAAGAAATG
>NW_022956758.1:0-264 GCF_012274545.1 Fukomys damarensis | reverse complement strand
ACCTCTAGGTGTAGCTGATCATCCCTGTAAACTTCTTATCTTGGTGTCCTTAGTCTTGAATGTAGATGAGATCATGTAAATTCAGTGCTAATCAGCCCTGCCCAGCCAGCTGGGACACTAGGTGGACACTCCCTAAATGATCAAAATACCTGCAGGAAGAGCCGAGAAGAGATCTGACCCACAGTTTTTAGTAACACAAGATACAAAATGAAGGTCAAGCTTTGTTCTGTTTTTGGTTACCTTTTGAGCATCTGTGGGCCCAAA
>NW_022956757.1:0-907 GCF_012274545.1 Fukomys damarensis | reverse complement strand
GGTAGGGGCTCCATAAGGGCTTGACCATCAAGAAGTGTGCCCCACTGTAAGTGGGCATCTTTGAAACCGGATATTATGAAGAAATTGCACGTTTCATGCATGCTATAAGAGTCGGATTCCAGAACACTGGTGTGGGACACGATTTGGGCAGGAGAGAGCACCTCTTTCACAGAGAGAGAGACGAAGAGAACAAGGGTGGTGCTTTGTGGAAATGGGTGGGACCAGTCTCTGTGGGTGATGAGCACATGGCACTGAGGAGAGACAGAACCACAAGGATTCTAATAGGGAAAGGATCGTGTGGGCCAAGGGGACCATTTAGAGGATGTAGCTGGATTGAGATGAGACCAATTCTGTGAGGTTAGAAGTCTTCCTGGAGTGACTGTGCATGCAACACATGGAAGGACTGTAGACACTCCTTCTAGAACAGCTGCCTGGTGTGTCTGATTTCTGACGCTAAGCAGTTCTGGAAGATGGTGATTCCCAGAGTGTGGCCACAGCTGTGGGTGGCTGGAAAGGAGAGAAAGAGGAGAGGCCACTGGGAACTGGGTGAAGGAGCTGGGCACTCAGGGTGTTGGACGGTACACTTGTGAGAAGTTGAGTCACCAGGGAGAGGTCTGAGGGGAGACGAAGGCTGTGCGTTAGATGCTGGCATCTTCCCTGAGCCTAACGGATGACACACGCAGGGTGTTGGAACAGGGACTCGGTGGTGTGGTGACGTGAGACACCAGGAACAGGGGCGTCCTAGATGGTGGAGTGTCACATGAAAAGCCAGAGGCATGGGCCCACCTGCAGCTTGTGGTGTAGGGAGTTTGGGGGCAGGTTCCTTCCCTGGCCAGGGCATGGGGCCACCAGGCTTGACTATGTCCCCAAGTCAGCCTGTCTTCCCCTAGGTCAGCCATGCAGGGTG
>NW_022956756.1:0-2491 GCF_012274545.1 Fukomys damarensis | reverse complement strand
ATATATATAGCAAGGGCTTTTTCTGCCTACTCCAGACAAGCTTTGCGAACAGTGGTGACTTGAGGCAGAATATGAGAAAAGAATGGTCCCATGCCAGGGACCCGGGCGCTGTATGGAAAGGCAGGCCTTGCTACCTTAGTGTCCCTGTTTCTGAGTGGCACTCTCAAGTGTTTAGATGTCAAGCCTGAGATGCCCTGCAATGGTGGGATTCTTCCACCTCCTGACCCAACCTGTAGATTTGTCAAATTTTCTGATTCTAAAGCTATATGTGTTCATAAGCTTGCATCCAGCAGATGGCTTTAACTCACTCTGAAGTGTACAACTCTCCTTCCATTGGGAGGAGGCCAACTGGGAATAGAGCTCCCTAGGGCTCTTGTCACCCGCCACATGACTCACTGGATTTGGTCTGGTTGGGAAAGAAGGAGAGAGATTGAATAAAATGGAATTAAATATTATGCATCTCAAGCATTAACTTCTTTGATATTAGACAGGCTGGTTAGTAATCCAAATCCAGGTGACAGGAGTGACCTGAAAGACGGAGAGGAGGGAGGCAGGTGACAGCTGGAGGAAGCTGACTGAAGCAATGAGTTACTGGGTAGGAACAGTGATCTCACAGCATTTCTGTTGCACTGTTTTGTTGCAAAGATGGAATCAATAAAAATACGATACTCAAGATTTTTTAATTTAGTGTGACTTATCTGCAGCCAAGTACATCTGACAGTAGCCTCACTTCTTAAAATGCAAACATTATGCTCAGATTTATTAATTTTTATGTTATGAATATTTAAATACAACCATCCCACTGGTATTATTTTACATGGAGCTAATACACTTACATTTTTAATGAAATGAGTAGCCAACCATTAAAGATAAAATATTGATATGAGCCGTTAGACTGATTGGGGGAAGAAAGTTACTGTGCAAGCAATCAGAGAATTTAGAAAAATTAATAGAAATCAAATGACCTAATTATTGTCGGCCCTTGACATTCAGGAAGATATTGTCCAGTATATCTCTTTTCCTTTATGAACAATTGCTTTTTAAAATGTCCAAAGAAAATTATCACTGTAAATCAACTCTCAGGTGGGAAACGTGAGCCAAAATGCAATATGATCAGCAGCCGCAGTACTTCACTGCTTAGATCCTGCTACAAAAAAGGGAGTTGAGAATTGAAGTAATTCTTTAACTCAGGTCCCAAACCTGCTTTTTCCTGAGTTCCTCATAAAATATAGTGCCTCAAACTAAAGATAAGTCTCTCCGGAATTTCAAGATGCCTGTGCTCTTATCGAGATGTGAATAAATGCAATTGTAAAGTCATTTTAAAGAGTACTAGTTTAGAGGCTCTTTGAAGTCTCTTTCTTTGAGTGGAAGGGTTGAAAGGGAGGGTTAAAGCAAACCCTAGCATTCCTTTGCTAAGCAAGCTTTTCTGTGTTTGATTGTTTTAAAGTGAGGCGTGCCTTTCAGAAGCTTAGGCTTAACTAATGAGACTCCTGCAATTCTCAAAGCCTCTTTTCTTTGTGGCTGATAAACCTACAAATGAAGACCAGATTCACTGCCACCCCATATTTTTTGTTGGTCAGTGAATTACTAACTCCAGTTCAGAGTGAATTGGAATAAACAGAAGAGGCAATCAGAGCTCTAAACCATTTAAGAAATCTCAGTTCAGGTCTCTTGCTATATACTTCTTCCGCTACTGTTTGACCAGCGAAGTGTGTGTCTACTCCTACAGAACAGGCCTTCCTGTCATGCAGTAGTAACATATACAGTAGTGGGGGCTTAGAGAACAAGAGTGGGGAAGATAAGCTCTTGGCATTTTGTTGGCAGGAGTAAAGGGACAAGGGGAGGGAGAGGACTGAGGATACTGGGGGGAAAATGGCTAAAGCGATGCCTTAGGGAGTGGGTAAGGAAGAGGACTATGAGAAAGAACCAGGTATAAGGAACCAAAAAAGGTGGACCCCATGAGGAAGAAAGACCAAGAATTTGACAGCTGACTTAGTAAAATGCTTCTCAAACTGAAATATGGTCATGAATCACCAGGGAGCTTGTGAAAAATGCACATTCTGATACAATAGGTCTGAGGAAGGGCCTGAGATTCTGCATTTCTACCAAGCTCCCATATGAAGTCATTTCCACTGCTGGTCCACACTACTCACTGAGTGGCGAGACTATAGGATCCCAATTTCACTTGCTGAAGCATGAAGAACATCCATACTGACAAATGAATATTTTATTGTTGGTTGTGTACCTTACCAATCTGCTAAGTACTTTAAAAAGTTCGAAAGACAGAACCCCCTTCTTCCAGGAATTTAGTCTTTCAGAGGAGATAAGGCATGCAAACACAAAGCCACTAGACCAAAACAGAAGAGACTGTGTACTATAGAGCCTACGTGTGGCTGGAAGGCTTTGGGAACAGAGAGGGATCTGTCTGAGCATGGTAAAGCTTAGACAAGCAAAAAAGAGGGGGTGTGGCCTTGCACTGTGAACACTGAAG
>NW_022956755.1:0-453 GCF_012274545.1 Fukomys damarensis | reverse complement strand
GCAGCACCTTTCTATGTGGAGTACTTCCCATTCAGGAAACTAACCGCTTTGGTTTGAAAGGGCTAAGCGGTGAAAGAAGATGTTACACGGGAAAAGCTGCAGTTTAAACTGTAGAAGCTCTACCTCAGAGTGCATTTGTGTTCTAACCTCAAACTGAATCTATCTACAAGTAAACATTGTTCTGGAGGCTTGTGTGCACTCAGAGCTGCTACGCACTCTCTTGGCCTTAAGGGCTTTTCTGGTACAAGGGCCTCACAACAGTGTTTCAATCTCTACCAGGCAGAGACCTAAAAACAAAAAAGCAATAAGTTTTACTCATTATAAGATGTGGACTTCACTGGTAATCTCACAGACTTGCAGTACTTTTCTCTGTGGAGTACGTCACATTCTGGAAACTCACAGCTTTTGTTTTAAAGCGCTAAGCAGTGAAAGAAGCTTTTTCCAGGGGAAAGC
>NW_022956754.1:0-504 GCF_012274545.1 Fukomys damarensis | reverse complement strand
TTTCTACCCAGGAGTAGTGTCCAAACCAGACACTGTCTACACAAGGAATCAGAATCACCAGGGTGACTTTTAAAATGCACTGTGATGAACCCCACTCCTAATGTTTCTGATTCAGGAAGTCTGGGGTAAGACTTGAGAACGTGCATGTCTAACAATTTCTCAAGTAATGTTGATGCTGCTGGTCCAGAGAGTAAAATTTAAGAACCAAGAGAACTACAGCATTTGCTAATACATGATCTTGGTTGTTAGTCTTACAACATATATCTACCCTGCCTGTTACCTCTGTACTAAATGCTAACTTCTGGAGAAGAGAAACTAGCAGGATAACTTATACATGGTAGGCACTCATTAAACATGATGACCTTGTGAAAAGATTGTCATGAACTAATGCTCAAAAGGGCTTAGTCTGTTATTAGGTAATGGTTGAGAAAATTACTATAGAAAATTTAAATTTTCCACTATCCTAAAAATAAGACAAAATGGCTATAAAGACTTTACCTTCAA
>NW_022956752.1:0-326 GCF_012274545.1 Fukomys damarensis | reverse complement strand
GAGGCCTATATCAGACGGATCCTAGCATTGTTGCTTTCGATTGTTTAACTGAGACATAAATTCTAGATTTACAATGGTGTATTGTAAATGTGAAACTGAGGAGCCAATATTATTTTCTTCTACAAGACATGATTCTCTTCCATGGCTATTCCCAAAAGTTGCATCAACTACTTTAGGTTCAGTGGCTTAGTTTTCAGATATTACACATAAACTGGCATAGGATGTGTTTTGGCTGGGCGAACACCATCCTTGTTTACAACCTTAGAGAAATGGATTAATTTCTTTGACCCAAATTTTAGATTCAACCTATAATGCAAGGCCTTAAA
>NW_022956751.1:0-237 GCF_012274545.1 Fukomys damarensis | reverse complement strand
GGGAATGTAGAAGAGACCTAAAAACGAGTGTTCATTATCATTACCATCCTTGTTTCTGTCGCTTTACTCAAAGCAGGTTCTAGTTGGTCCTGGTGATATACAGGGAGCACTGGTAGGGAGTATGGGTGAGGAAGGAAGCACGGCATAATCTTAGCCTTAAGTAGTATAATCAGAGATCCCCAGAGGGTCTTCTGGAGAAATGAATCAAGCAACCCAGGTAAGGGCACATTGTTAGCA
>NW_022956750.1:0-242 GCF_012274545.1 Fukomys damarensis | reverse complement strand
ATGCTTACCAACTAAGAAAAGTCCTGATCCCTGATGGCTTCACTGCTGAGTTCTACAAGACATGTAGAGAGGAACTATTGCCACTACTCTTACTTCAGTGAAATTGAAAGGGAAGCAATACTCCCAAATACATTCCTGAAAGCAAGCATCACCTAGTTCCCCAAAGCAGAGAAAGATCCAACCAAAAAAGAGAGCTATAGGCCTATCTCACTAATGAACATAGATGCAAAAATCCTTAATAG
>NW_022956749.1:0-204 GCF_012274545.1 Fukomys damarensis | reverse complement strand
TTCTATTTTCTACCTTTAATCTCCTATGATACAGTTGAGTTAGTTAAACTATACGAAAAAGGGAACAGTGTAGAAGGTTTAATTTTTGGCTCTAAAGAGAACTGTCACATACTGACTAAAGACCAAGTTGCAAAGTCTACCGTCAAAATCATGACTCTGAAACTTTCTGCCTCACAACTCAACCTAAGAGTAATTCACACAGAT
>NW_022956748.1:0-202 GCF_012274545.1 Fukomys damarensis | reverse complement strand
CCTCTACCATTATAAAGGATGGGATTTGGGCTGTGCTTAGTTAGATGGGGTTCTGCTGATCACCACAAGGCTTGGCTGGTCTCAGCTGAAGGCTGATGGCCTAAAATAAAGCTTTTCAGCCTCAATAGCTCATCTGTGCACCCATAACCTCTCATCTTCTAGGAAGAAGCTCCAACTTGCTTATATGGCTCTGGTGGAAGAG
>NW_022956747.1:0-973 GCF_012274545.1 Fukomys damarensis | reverse complement strand
ATTCCAAGCAAATGAGGATTGAGAACTGACCCTCAGATCTATTGTGGTGGCTATCAAGAATGACAGATATGAAGATTTCCTGAAAGAATGAGAGGAGGGTACATAGCAAAGATGAGAGGAGAGCTGAGAAAGCAAGCCTGGAGTCCAAGGCAACCACCTCCAAGGACTGATGGGGTGATATGACTCTAGCTGATGGCCAGGTTCTGTTGCTGTGGAGTGAGGAGGAAACAGATCTGAGTTTTCATGGAGAACAGAGTGCCATGCTTTCTTCCACTGCAAGGGTGGTGTTGAGTGGTGTCCAGATCAGGAGACTGCTGGATAGACCTTCAAAGGAAGACCTGCGCTGGGGTACAGCTGGGGACTTCTAGGTAAGACAAGGTGTACTACATTTTCTGGATAACCTAGAGGACATTAAAGTAAATGTGGAGAATTATTTTGGTTACTTCAAGGCTGACAACACTTGTGTCTATTCCCCCTGTTTCTAGGAGTACTTGATTAAGCACCCACAAAGCTAATGATAGTCAAGGCTTTATTCTAAGAAGAGCTTTATCAACTAAAGTTCATTCTAATTTTAGAGATGAGAAGATTGGGTTATAGCATATTGTTTTCTAAGATTCTATTGGTTCCTGGAAAATTTGTATAACTACTTAACTTTTTTAAAAGTAAGTGTTGATTTGTCAATCTGTGCCAAAATTTCTAATACCTTTAGTCAGAGTCATTTGATTAAAAAAAAAAAAAAACTAGCAATGGTGACAATTTTGTTTCTGGCACCTACTATATCTGCTTTCCCTAAAATCAGCAAGCTAATTGAAGCAAATCACACCTCTGAAGCACTCTGAAGTTATTTTAGCCAACAAATACATACTGAAAATTTGTTGGGCAGTCATTATTCTAAATGTTTGGAATACAATGATAAATGAGACAATGACCCTTACCTACGTGACCTCCTATTGGGTGGGCAAACATAAAGAGA
>NW_022956746.1:0-291 GCF_012274545.1 Fukomys damarensis | reverse complement strand
TGTCCATTCACCTGCTTTTTCCTTTTCTACTCAGCTCTGCAGAGTCTCTCTCTCACTCTTGTCAAATCTCTCACCTTGACTTTTTCAAATAAACTTTGCCGCTGCTTTAAAAAAAGCAGAGCAGAGAGCACTGTGCATGTGTTAATTGCTCTCAACTTTGCATAGCCAGTTGCAGTAGGGTTGAAATTACAGAGATGAACGGTACCTCTAAGCTGCTGCCTTAATTTGTTTGAGAAAAAGTCTAACATTTGGCTTTTGATAGAGAAGAAGAATGAACCAAGAGTGTCATTA
>NW_022956745.1:0-253 GCF_012274545.1 Fukomys damarensis | reverse complement strand
TTTATTTTATTAATTATGTTTGTACAATTTAAATATACGTAATGATCACATCCACCTTAGGGAGTTTGTACCTGTACATAATATAGCTCGATGCCACTTAAAAAGCATTGTAGTTTGTTTGCCTACTGTGCTCAAAGCTTTGGTTCAATTCCGCAGGAGAGAGAGAGAGGGGGGGGGTGCAACTGGGAAAGGCAAGGAGGTGGGGAGGAAGGGAGGGAGGGAGGAAGGAGGAATGGGGAGGCGAGAGAAGGGT
>NW_022956744.1:0-218 GCF_012274545.1 Fukomys damarensis | reverse complement strand
CTATGGACTACCGATATGTACTAAATAGGTGTCCTTAAACATAAACACAAAACAAATCTGTATCGATTGGTTGACGAAAATACTGTGCCTAGAAATTTACAAGTACCTAACCCAGGTATTTTGCTTTGCACCATGTCTGCTAATTCAATGTTCCCGGCAACTTTACAGAAAATGTGTGTGTGCTTGCCACAAAGTAGACAGTCAACAGATAATCAACT